>NC_080424.1:62319072-62396962 GCF_029873635.1 Malania oleifera
CTGCCAGCAGCTTATGTTGATTATTTTGGTTTTGTATCTGCTATAAATAGTTGTGTGTGTGCAATGTAAAATTGTGGTGTGTTGAGAGTGAAAAATCAGTGAGCGAGAGAGTGAGAGTTGTCTTTGAAATTTCTATGTATTTAATTTTCAGATTGAAATACATTGTTGCGGTATTTATTTTTCACTGAGTTTCAGTCACAACCAATGACTGAGCGTTCCTCTCCACCCATCAGGGAGTAGTAGTCATGCGTGGGGTGTGTGGTGCATGGAGTGCATGTGTTTGTGAGTGTTTTACTGCATGTGTGTATAATGTTTTCTGTGTGTGTGTATGTGTGTGTGTGTGTGTGTGTGTGTGTGTGTGTGTGTGTGTTTATGTGCAGGGGACTTAAGACGGGTGCTTCCGGAGCTAGTGATGACGAAGGCTGCTAGCTGTGCGGTGTGTGGCAGAGGGCGACGGCGATGGGGTGACGATAGTCAGAGGTGTAGTTCTGCTGCGAGGCTTGTAGCCGGAAGAATGGTTCAAGGTCGTGGTCGTGGACGTGGGAGGGGAGATCATGGAAGAAGGATGCAGTTCCAGTCTATCGTTGGAGATGAAGTCTTGGCTGGGGCGGCTGGGTGTGGTGAGAGAGGGGCATGGTTTTGCTGCTAGTGGCCGGTGATGGAACGCAGTGCTGGAAGGATGACGGAGATGGTGCAGGTTCACCGGAGTCGGTGGAGATTCATCAGAGAATGGTCGTGGAAGGAGTTGTTTGCAGTCGGTTGTCTGGGGGAGTGAGTGTGTTGTGAAGAAGGTCCAGCTGCAGTAGATGGTGTTGTGTAAGGGAGAGAGGAGTGGTGGCCATGAGCTTGCTAGTGTGTGTTCGAAGGTGAGGTCATGGAGGGTTGCGATTAGGCGTGGAGTGATGGGTGATGCCGTGAGGGTGGCTAGCGATTCAAGAGAGAGATAGGTTGCTGGAAGTTGGAGAAGGATAGTAATGGAGAAGTGGTGCGTGAGTGGGTGAGGGAGCCCCCGGCCGGAGCTAAGGTTGGAGAAGAATGAAGAGAGCAAGAAAAAAGATGGAAGGGAGGCTATGGTTAGGTTTTTTTTGTTTTCTCCTCCACCCCCCTATGTGTATGTGTGTGGGTAGTAGCAAGTTATAGGCTTCCAACCCTAAATCTAATAATAATAATAATAATAATCAATAACAATAAAAAATAATAATATTAATAATCATAACAATAATAATAATAATAATAATAATAATAATACTAACAATAATAATAGTAAAATAATAATAATAATAATAATAATAATACTAGCAATAATAAAAATAATTGTAATAATAATAATAATAATAATTGCAATAAGATAATAATGATGATAATAATAATAATAATATATTAATAATAGTAATGTAGTAATAATAATATTTAAAAATAATGATAACACTAATAATAATAATAATAATAATAATAATAATAATAATAATAATAATAATATATAGTAACCCCTTTGTTATATTCGACTCGAGGAAAAATAGGGTGTCCACATAAATAACACATAGGATCTTCTAGATTTACCACATGGACATAAAACAATAGTGTCTAAATGGGTATTCAAAAAGAAATTGAGACCACATGGTATTATCGATAAATTAAAGTTAGATTAGTAGCTAAGGGATACAACAAAAAAAGAAGATGTATTTTGTACTTATTTGCCAATTACAAAAGTCGTAACTACTAGAGTTTTAATTGTCCGAACTTCTATATACAACTTACATTTATACCAAATAAATTTAAAAATTGCATTTTTAAATGATGATCTAGAAGGAAAAAATTTATATGGAACAACTTGGAGGTTATGAGGTAAATGGTGTTAAGCATAAAGTTTATAAATTAGTTAGATATTTGTATAGACTTAAACAAGCACCTTTACAATGGCATGAAAAGTTTGATAATGTTCTTATTTATGATGGATATAAAATTAATGAATTGGGTAAATGTTTGTACAACAAATTTGATGGCGATAGTGGTGTAATAATATGTTTTTATGTTGATGATATGTTAATATTTGGCACTAATTTAGAAATTGTCAAACCAACCAAATTGTTTCTTACCTCAAAATTTGAAATAAAAGACTTGGGACAAATGGTATTTGTTTATCTCAATCACATTATGTAGAAAAACTTTTAAAAAAATTTAATCATATTGATTGCAACTTGTTAAAACTTCATATGATACTAGTTTACAATTAAAAATAAATAAAGGTGATCCCATTTCTAAGATTGAGTATGCCCAAATAATGGATTCTTTAATGCATTTAATGAATTATATTACATTTTTTGTATGTAAACTTAGTAGGCATAATCATAATATTTTAATGGATTCTTTGATCATTGGATAGCATTAAAAAAGGTGTTAAAATATTTTAATGTACTATAAATTATACACTGTTTTATTATAGATACCCTATAGTTGTAGAAACATTTTATGATACTAATTAGATATTAGACACAAATGATATCAAGTCTACGAGTGGCTATGTTTTTACTTTAGCCGGTGTTGTTCTTTCTTGGTAATTTCAAAAACATGCATAGCAAGGTCTACGAGTGGTTATGTTTTTACTTTATTCAATGTTGTTGTTTTCAAAAAAATTCAAAAATAGTAGTGATGGTTCACTAAACTGTCACTAATAATGGAATAATAGTAACGAATGCCTAAAACTGTCACTATTACTGCGAAATAAATTATTTTTTATATTTTTAAATAAAAGAAATAGTAGTAACGGTTCACTAAACCGTCACTAATAATGGAATAATAGTGACGAATGCCTAAAACTATCACTATTACCGCAAAATAAATTATTTTTTTATATTTTAAATAAAAGAAATAGTAGTGACGGTTCACTAAACCGTCACTAATAATGGAATAATAGTGACGAATGCCTAAAATCGTCGCTATTATCGTGAAATAAATTATTTTTTATATTTTTAAGTAAAAGAAATAGTAGTGACGGTTCACTAAATCGTCATTAATAATGGAATAATAGTGACAAATGCCTAAAATCGTCACTATTACTGCGAAATAATACAATTTTATTTATTAATACAATAATAGTAGTGACGGTTTATTAACCATCACTAATAATTCATTTAGTGAGGCATTGAAATCGTCACTAATACTCCAACAATCGGTGCTAATATTTTTCCGGGATAGTTTTCATGCGAAAAGTGGTTTCCCGCACTGGTTTGGGCAGGGGAAACTGGTTTTTAGTGACGAAGGTATTAGTGAAGGATAATATTTCGTCACTAAAAGCGCAGTATTAGTGAAAGATGGAATTTCGTCACTAATACCTAAACTATTAGTGACGGTTTTTTAAAACCGCCACTATTATGACACTTTCAGTGACAAAATTTCAACCTTCACTAATACCTCCGTCACTAAAAGCCAATTTTCTTGTAGTGTATAACAATGTCTACTATAGAGACAGAGTTTGTAACTCTAGAGAAAACAACTAATGAGGCTAATTGGTTTAGAAATATGTTGGAAGATATTCCTTTGTGGGTTATATCGGTACCACCTCTGTCTATGTGTTTTGATTGCTAGCAACAATAGCTGGAGCAAGCAATAAAACCTATAATGACATAAGATAGTGAGAGAATTAATCTCACTTGGAGTGATCACACGGAGTAATGTGAGATCAGAGAGAAATTTAGCAGATCCTTAATAAAGGAGCTAGTTAGAAAGTTAGTATAAGAAACATCGAGGAGGATGGATCTTAAGCCCTTAACTTAAGCTACCAATGATGGAAACTCAATCTATGTGATTGGAGATCCCATGAATTTGGTTCAATGGGTAAATAACAAGTCATTAAATAGTTTGCTAAGCATTTTATTTGTTTTGCTCATCCCTATGGTGTTGGATAGTGTAACTACAACAACTATGAAGTTTAGTTTATCTCTTAACAAATTCATAGTCATTGTTAGGTGGTGTGTTTAATTGTAGTTACACACTTGATCGATTCATCTATGTGAGTGTGGAAGTAAGGTCGCTTCCTATGAAAGTTTAGTAGGCTAAAACTTTCTACAGCATTCATGAAAATCTAGGTATAATGCATAGTCTATTTGTACCAACCCCCAAGAGTCTTGTATTAGAAATCTCATGTGAGATGTGTGTTTATAGAATTATGCCAAAAGATGTTGGTTCAAGAATATAAGATTCACCAGGTTCTTGTAACTCATAGCACACATTCTTTAAGTGCAATTCAAATCAAAAAGTATTATCACCCATTGCATGACTTTTCATGGCTACTCAACTTTTGTTTTTTTTTTTTTTATTTAATTCCATAATTTGAAACTTGTGGAGGATTGTTGGAGATGTTTCAAATTTTGACAATTTTTCCTTGTTTATTTTTTGGTTAATAGCAACAGCTTTTCTTAGTGTTATTTCAATAGTTTTTATTTTTTTAATTCCTTGCAATAACTAAATGTTAATGGTGGTATTTGAACAATTAAATACCATATTTTTGCTGCAATAACTAGGGATGGAAGTTGCTCCTCTATGCAGCCTATATATAGGCTACCTCGAGCCCTTTCCAAAACACAATTAGCACACATTTCTCTTCTTTTTCTTATATACTCATTATTTCCATTATCTAGTAGTAGCCTATGTTCTTTAATATCTATAGAATAACTGTAAAAACCCCAAAAAGAGATATAAAAGATTAATAAACTGATTTTAAAAATAAAAAAATATAAAATTTAAAAAAATTAAAATTAAAATTAAAAAAATAAATTAAAATTAAAATTAAAAAATAAATTAAAATTAAAATTAAAAAAATTAATTAAAAATCTATATTAATTTAATTAATTAATTAAACGAATTTTAAAAAAAGAAAAAAATAATATTAAATTAATTAAATATTATTATTATTATTATTATTATAACTATTAATTATTATCCTCCTGACGCTTGTTGAAGCTTCAGGAGATTTCAACTTATAATATATTATTATTATTATTATTCTTATTATTATTATTTATTATTAATTATTATTATTATTCTCATCTTCTCTTCTTCTTCTTCTTCTTTTCTTTTCTTTCCTTTTCTTCTCTGCAACTCTCTGAACTCTCTCTCTCTCCTCACGTTCTCTCTCCCCACGTTCTCTCTCCCTCTCTCCTCGATTTCGTGGCAAATTTATAAAAATTTAAAAAAATTAAAATTAAAATTAAAAAAATAAATTAAAATTAAAATTAAAAAAATAAATTAAAATTAAAATTAAAAAAATTAATTAAAAAATATATATTAATTAATTAATTAATTAAACGAATTTTAAAAAAAAAGAAAAAAAAATTAATTAATTAAAATTAATTAAATATTATTTTTATTATTATTATTATTATTATCCTCCTGAAGCTTGTTGAAGCTTCAGGACATTTAAACTTATATATATATTATTATTATTATTATTATTCTTCTTCTTCTTCTTCTTCTTCTTCTTCTTTTCTTTTCTTTTCTTTTCTTCTCTGCAACTCTCTGAACTCTCTCTCTCTCCTCACGTTCTCTCTCCCTCTCTCTTCGATTTCGTGGCAAATTTTCGCCCGATCAAAAATCCGAAGATACCACTGGACTCCATTCGCCGCTGCCGTCATTTCTACCAGAGCGGATCGGTGGTAGGAGCGGCGTAGGCATATTCCCTGGGGTAAGCCATTTTTCCCTTTTTCTTTAATTTCTTACAAAATATAAGCCCAATTGACAAACAGACACGACCACGAGAATTTAGGGATGATTCTCTACAAGTCTAGTGGGACGAAATTCTCGTGGGGGTGTCGGGCCAAAACCCCAAATTTGGGGGGCGGGGGTTATTAAGGGGCTTATTTTTAATTAATTAGTATTAATTTAGAAATGCTAAAATATTGAGCATTTTGGATTGAAGTAGGATTTCTGGAATTTTGGGTCGGGGCGAGCACCGCGGGTGTAATTTTGGGACCCACAGGAAAAATTTAGAAAATTAAGTGAGTGTTTTAAATAATAGTTTAAATATTAATTTGAGGTATATGGGGCCTAAGGAAGGCTAGATGGGTATTATTTTGGAGAAATAAATTAATTAATTTGGAGAAAATGTAAATTACAGGAGTTAAATTTTGGGCGCCAAGGGCGTGAAATTTTGGATTCGAGCGAGACTCTCAGTAAGCCAGGTAAGGGGAATAAATTATAACAGTGTTTTTAGAATTATTATTTGAATTAAAATATGAAAATGAGCATATGATATTTTGTTTGAAAATTATTATGATATAAATATCAAATAAACTGTGTGGCATTTGAGTGATGTTAAATTGTGGTATTTTGGAGTGTAAAATATAACGATAAGTAATTTCTAAGAAAATATTGAGATAAGAATTACTTATATGATTAGTGAAAGATAATGTAATATGGTATTATTATATGAGTAGAAATGTTTTGCCTAGAAAATGGGATTTTGTGAATTATCGATATTGGAAAATAATGAAATGTGGTATTTATTTGTGAGTGGAAATTATTTGCATGAGAAATGAGTATTTTGGGAAAATGTGAAAAATACATGAAATATGATATATGATATTATGAGATGATGAAATGTGCACAGAAAATGATGAGAATATTTATATTGAACTGAATTGTGATATACTGGAATATAATTGATGAAATGCCAATACCGCATAATGATTGCGGGTATATGGTGGTAAACCCTGTTGGATGGTTATGATATTGAGCACGGTACCGTTGCGAGTGGTGTTAGTGCGACCACACGGACTCTTGGAGCGTGTGACGTGACAGTCGACTGTGCCATTGTGTAGGGTTGTTGGGCCCCCTCAGTCCGGATCAGGGTATTAGGCTAGCCAGTCGTACTAGAGACGCGATATGTGATATGATATTTGATCTAACCGGGTCAGCCAACCGCAGTTAGATCCAGCCTTCGGGCCGCACAACCTTGACCATGGGGGGAAGCATGGCTTGTATAGAAAGATCCTCAGGGTGGCCATGAGTTACAGACGCGATGTTGGTATTTGATATCGAGGATACTCATGAGCCGGAAAGTAAAGTAGAAATGAAAAGTGAAAGAATGATAAAATTGGCTAAAATGAGAAATGAAAGAAAGAATGGAAATTGAGAAATAAAGAATGATAAAATTGAGAAATGGAAGAGTGTGAGTTAATAATATAAATAATTAAGGCGAAGTGAAACTCTCCGCCTGAGGGCTTACTGAGTAAGGTGAGTGCCCTGATGGGTATTAGATGTGGCCATACCCGGCTGCATAACGTGTTAGGGCAGAGGGAAGCTACCTGTATGGGCGGGTAATCTTCCCTGTTCTCAGGAACTTCGCGGGTAAATATGTGTTGGAAATCATTGAATTTGATAAATGATTTTAAAGCTTAAAAAAGCTTGTGTTGTATATCTATATGATCATGTGTATGTAAATATCAGTGTATTTTCTCAAATGAAATGGTGATTTGAAAAATAAAGTGTATTATAATTGAACTCATTTGGTCACACACTGTAAATAATCTATTCCTTCTTACTGAGATGTGTCTCACTCAATTTATCTAAATTTTTCAGGGAACGGAGACCGGCCGGATGATAGAGCTCCATGACAGTAGGGAGCTGAGACCCTGATACACAGGGTGAGTTTTTGGACTAGGGGAGATGTAATTCCCCTAGAGTTGAATAGTTATTTTTAGTATGGGAAGGTAGTGTGAATATTTGTATGTATGTTGATACTCTGGTATTGTATTCTAACTGATATGTGTATATTGTCATCTGCTATTAGGTTGAATATAATAAAATACTTTTTACCCTGTACCCAATGCGGGTCGGGTTGTATGAATGGTTGTAGGATTGTTGACGTGGCCGATTTGTGGATGTTGTGGATTTATGACGTGATTATTTATTTATTATTAAAAAAAATTGTACAAAAATCGGGGTGTCACAGTTTGGTATCAGAGCCTAGGTTGCTAGGTTCTATAGACTTTAGTAGACAACGGAATACAATACCAAAGTATAGGAGTGGATTTTGAGGAAAATAGGTGATGAGTAGACTGACATGCGAGTTAGTGGTTGTTTAAGGATAAGGTGAGAATTTAGGATTCTATCTTGCGGCCTAGTGACAGAAGTACCGGGGTTGTTTCTGTGTTTTTCCTAGGGTGACGATTTCAGGAAAATCATGGATACTACCACTGGGTCTTGTTTCTGAGTGGTAGGACTGAATCTTAAATGGGGATTAAGGATGTGGATAGAAGAGTAATTTATGATTTATTGTAGTATATGTGTTGTGTGATAGTGATTGTATGCTGAGATTAGTTGTATCCTTTGTCGGATGGATTCGGGGAATAGTAACACGAGTGCGGGAGGTGATGGAGTAGAACCTTCCAATATAGGTGGTGCAGACCCTGACGTGGTATTGCGTAGCGTCACTCAGCAGGTGATGGCTGAGATGGCCAGGAGCTCGGGGCAGTGAAGTTGCACGATCGAGCAATTCACGCGTATGCAACCCCCATCTTTTTCTAGAGGAGCGGACCCACTAGTAGCAGAGAATTAGGTTCAGGACATAGAGGACATACTGGCAGTCCTCTCATGTACAGACGAGCAGAGGGTGTTATTTACCACATTTAAATTGACCAAGGAGGCAAAGCACTGGTGGAGGTCAGTGAGAGTGCTGGAAAAGCAGAGGCCTGACCCTGTAGCGATGACGTGGAGTCGCTTCAGGGAGATTTTCTTTGAGCAATACTTTCCCTCTACAGTCAGGAGTGCAAAGGCATCAGAATTTCTGTATCTGACACAAGGGTCTATGACGGTGCAGCAATACGTAGCGAGGTTTGTTCAGCTGTCCCGCTTCGCCCCGTATATGGTGCCAAATGAGGAGAGGAAGGCGAGGAAGTTTGAGGAGGGCTTGCGGCAGAACCTGTATGAGCAGGTGGTAGGTTTCTGAGCTCAGACTTTCCCGGAGATAGTGGATAGGGCTGCGGTGATTGAGAGCAGCATACAAAGAGGCGCAGCAGCCCAGTGCCAAAGGAAGAGGCCCGCGCCTTCTGATTTTCAGGCAGGGCCCAGTCGTGGGCCATGGAGGAGTTATGATACCGAAGGAGGACAACGACCGGGAGAAGGAGAGTGAGCAATACAGGGTAGACAGATGCTCCCTCCATGTCCCAGATGTTTGAGGAGGCACCCAAGAGAGTGTCGAGCGAGAGAGGTGGTCTGCTATCAGTGCCACCAGCCTGGGCATATCGCGGGAAACTACCAGGCACCACCAGCGGTAGCGGCTGCTCCTCCACCATATAGAGGAGGCTACCAGGTACCTCGAGGTGGACAGCAGAGGAATACTGCGCCGGCGCGAGTTTATGCACAAAGGCCTGGAGATGCTGAGGCGGCGGGAGATGTGGTGATAGGTACGGCTTCAATACTGTCATTTAAAGCTACCGTTTTATTTGATTCTGGGGTGACGCATTCATTTATCGCTCGAGATTATGTAAAATTGTGTGGTTTTGAGCCTCAGCAGTTAGAAATTAGTTTGTCTATTTCTATACCGACTGAGGCTGTAGGGGTATGTAGAAAGGTACTCAGGGACTATCCAGTGGATATTCAGGGGAGGTTTTTATTGGCTAATCTGGTGGTTTTAGACATGCATGGGTTTGAGGTAATCTTGGGTATGGATTGGCTAGCTGCCCACTATGCTAGCATTGATTGCCATCAGAGAGTGGTGGTATTCAGAACTCCAGAGGGATAGGAGTACAGATTCATGGGATCACGTGTGCGCACCCCACCTCAGTTACTATCTGCTATTGAGGCACGTGTATTGTTATCAGAAGGTTGTCCGGGATATTTAGCCTATATGAAGGCAGTATCAGGAGGGGAGCTGAGGGTGGAGGATATCCCAGTGGTGAGAGATTTTCCTGATGTATTTCCCGAGGATTTACCGGGACTACCTCCTGATCGTGAGGTAGAGTTCGTTATTGATTTGGTTCCGGGGACAGCGCCGATTTCGAAGGCACCATATAGAATGGCACTGGCAGAGTTGAAAGAATTGAAAGAGCAATTGCAGGAACTGTTAGATAAGGGGTTTGTTTGGCCCAGTATGTCACCCTGGGGAGCACCGATTTTATTTGTGAGGAAGAAGAATGGCTCGATGAGGTTGTGCATCGACTATCGAGAAATAAATAAAGTAACTATCAAGAATAAATACCCGATCCCGCGTATTGATGATTTGTTTGACCAGTTACAAGGGACACGGATCTATTCGAAGATAGATTTACGCTCCAGGTACCATCAGGTGAAAGTCGGGGCGGAAGATGTTCCGAAGACGGCATTCAGAACACGGTATGGTCACTATGAATTTCTAGTTATGCCGTTTGGGTTGACGAATGCTCCTGCAATGTTTATGGATCTGATGAATAGGGTCTTTCACCAGTACTTGGATCAGTTTGTGGTAGTATTTATTGATAATATACTGGTGTATTCGAAGAGCCCAGAGGAGCATGAAGAGCATCTGAGTATAGTACTTCAGGTATTGCGAGAAAAGAAGCTTTATGCGAAGCTCAAGAAGTGTGAGTTCTGGCTGGAACAGGTTACTTTCCGTGGACACGTCATATCCAAGGTTGGTATTTCTATTGATCCGAGTAAGATTGAGGCGGTAGTAGATTGGGTACAACCAAAGAACGTGCATGAGATCAGGAGTTTCCTGGGATTGGGTGGGTACTACCGCAGGTTTGTTGAGGGCTTCTCTAGATTGTCAGGCCCACTTACCCGATTGACCAAGAAGGTGGTCTGATGAATGTGAACAAGGTTCCAGGAATTGAAGCAGCGACTCATCACTGCGCCTGTGTTGACGATTCCTTCAGGAGAAGAGGGGTTTGTAATTTACAGTGATGCGTCCCTTAAAGGGCTAGGATGCGTGTTGATGCAGCGACGGAGAGTGATAGCCTATGTCTCACGATAGTTGAATGAATATGAGAGGAACTACCCTACCCATGATCTGGAGTTGGCGGCGGTTGTTTACGCGCTGAAGATTTGGATGCATTATCTATATGGGGGTAGGTGTGAGATATTTACTGACCATGAGAGTTTAAAGTATTTCTTCACGCAAAAGGAATTGAATATGAGGCAGAGGAGATGGCTGGAGCTAATAAAGGATTACGACTGCACTATTGGCTACCACCCGGGAAAGGCTAATGTGGTTGCTGATGCTTTGAGTCGAAAATCAGTGGAATCATCTGTATCTGCAGTGAAGATTCAGCATCCGAGTCAGATGGATCTGGAGAGGCTCGGTGTAGAGCTGGTAGAGGCCGATCACCAGGCATTCATTGCTGACTTGGTTTTGCAGCCAACTCTACAGGAGAGGATTAAAGCAGCTCAGAGGAATGATGCAGAACTAGTAGAGCTTATGGGAAAGGTACAGGATGGTTAGGAACCAGAGTTCAGCATTTCAAATGATGGAGCCCTGAGGTTCCGTGCCAGGTTATGTGTTCCTGCCGATCTTGAGATCAAGAAAGTCATTCTGGAGGAAGCACATCGATCCCTATATACTGTACATCCAAGTAGCACTAAAATGTACAGGGATCTCCGAGAGTCCTTCTGGTGGAGCAATATGAAGAGGGAGTTAGCTCAGTTTGTGGGTCAGTGTTTGACGTGCCAGCAAGTGAAGGCTGAGCATCAGAGGCCGACAGGATCATTACAGCCACTCCACATTCCTGACTGGAAGTGGGAGCATATAGCGATGGATTTTGTCTCAGGATTACCGCCAACATTGCATGGACAGGATGCTATTTGGGTAGTGGTGGATCGATTGACGAAGACTGCCCACTTTTTGCCGATCAGAGTTAACTACTCCTTGGATAAATTGGCTGAGTTATACATCCAGGAGATAGTTAGACTCCACGGCGTCCCAGTGTCCATAGTTTCAGATAGAGACCCACGGTTCACATCTCATTTTTGGAAGAGTATGCAAGGGGCCATGAGTTCTCAGTTGTCGTTCAGCACGGCTTTTCATCCTCAGACAGATGGACAGACAAAGAGGATGATACAGATTTTGGAGGATATGTTGCGAGCATGTGTGCTGGACTTTGGAGGTAGTTGGATACAGTATTTGCCACTGGTTGAGTTTGCGTATAACAACAGCTACCAAGCCAGCATTGGGATGGCACCATATGAGGCACTGTATGGCAGGAAGTGCCGATCCCCGTTGTACTGGGATGAGGTTGGTGAGAGACAGGTATTGGGGCCAAAGCTGATATAGCAGACTCAGGATAAAGTCAGACTCATCAGAGACAGGATCAGGACAGCGCAGAGCCGGCAAAAGAGTTATGCTGATACTGATCGGCGAGAATTGGAGTTTGACACAGGAGATCACGTATTCCGGAAGGTGGCACCGCTAAAGGGTGTTATGAGGTTCGGGAGGAAGGATAAGCTGAGCCCTAGGTATATTGGACCATTTGAGATTCTTGAGAGAGTGAGTCCAGTTGCCTATCGTTTGGCATTACCACCGGTCCTATCTAGGATCCATGACGTATTCCATGTTTCTATGCTGAGGAAATACGTCCTAGACCCCTCCCGTGTGATCAGATATGAAGCACTAGAGTTGGGTGACACTTTAGCTTATGAGGAAGTGCCAGTGCAGATACTTGACTGAAAGGAACAGGAGCTACGCAAGAAGAAGATTCCACTGGTAAAAGTTTTGTGGCGCAACCATGCCATTGAGGAGGCTTCCTGGGAACTAGAGGATCAGATGAGCCAGAGATATCCGCATTTATTCAGTGGAGTTTAGAGCTGAGCCAGTCAAGTGAATGGAGTAGTATTGCAGTTTTTATTTGTATAGTGTAACGTAGGATAGATAGAGTTTTTAGTTTTGAAAAGTGAATGGTTTTGGGAGAATTTTGAATAGTTGTAATCTCCTAAAATCGTCGTTGTAACCACGGTATTCCTCCGCCATAAGTGAGGGTAATCAATAAAAATAAGAAATATTTTCGCTAAGGAAGGGAAACAGGGGAAATGGCAAATTTCGAGGACGAAATTTTTATAAGGAGGGGAGAATGTAAAAACCCCAAAAAGAGATATAAAAAATTAATAGAATGATTCCAAAAATAAAAAAATAAAATAAAAATTAAAAAAAATTAAAATTAAAATTAAAAAAAATAAAATAAAATTAAAATTAAAAAAATATATTAAAAAATATATTAGTTAATTAATTAATTAAATGAATTTTTAAAAATTAATTAATTAAAATTAATTAAATATTTTTATTATTATTTTTATTATTATTATTATCCTCTGGAAGCTTGTTGAAGCGTCA
Source organism: Malania oleifera (assembly GCF_029873635.1). Taxonomy (NCBI): domain Eukaryota; kingdom Viridiplantae; phylum Streptophyta; class Magnoliopsida; order Santalales; family Ximeniaceae; genus Malania; species Malania oleifera. The sequence goes on from NC_080424.1 coordinate 62,332,370, forward strand.
AGGAGATTCAAACGTCAGATATATATTATATATATTATATTATCTATCTAGAGTATATAACATATATTATTATTATTATTTATTAGTATTATTATTATATTATTATTGCTTCTTTTTCTGTTCTTTTCTTTCTTGTTCTTGTCTTTCTTCTCTGCAACTCTCTGAACTCTCTCTCTCTCGTCACGTTCTCTCTCCCTCTCTCCTCGATTTCGTGGCGGATTTTCGCCCAATCGAAAATCCGAAGATACCACTGGACTCCATTCACCGCTGCCGTCATTTCTACAGGAGCAGATCGGTGGTAGGAGCGGCGTAGGCATATTCCCTGGGGTAAGCCATTTTTTCCTTTTTCTTTAATTTCTTGTAAAATATAAGCCCAATTGACGAACGGACACCACCACGAGAATCTAGGGATGATTTTCTACAAGTCTAGTGGGACGAAATTCTCGTGGGGGTGTCGGGCCAAAACCCCAAATTTGGGGGGCGAGGGTTATTAAGGGGCTTATTTTTAATTAATTAGCATTAATTTAGAAATGCTAAAATATTGAGCATGGAAATTAGGGCCCGGGTGAGCACCGCGGGTGTAATTTTGGGACCCGTAGGAAAAATTTAGAAAATTAAGTGGGTGTTTTAAATAATAGTTTAAATATTAATTTGAGGTATATGGGGCCTAAGGAAGGCTAGATGGGTATTATTTTGGATAAATAGATTAATTAATTTGGAGAAAATGTAAATTGCAGGAGTTAAATTTTGGGCGCCAAGGGCGTGAAATTTTGGATTCTAGCGAGACTCTCAGTAAGTCAGGTAAGGGGAATGAATTATAGCAGTGTTTTTAGAATTATTATTTGAATTAATATATGAAAATGAGCATATGATATTTTGTCTGAAAATTATTATGATATAAATATCAAATAAACTTTGTGGCATTTGAGTGATGTTAAATTGTGGTATTTTGGAGTGTAAAATATAACGATAAGTAATTTCTAAGAAAATATTGAGATGAGAATTACTTATGTGATTAGTGAAAAATAATGTAATATGGTATTATTATATGAGTAGAAATGTTTTGCCTGGAAAATGGGATTTTGTGAATTATCGATATTGGAAAATAATGAAATGTGGTATTTATTTGTGAGTGGAAATTATTTGCATGAGAAATGAGTATTTTGGGAAAATGTGAAAAATATATGAAATATATGATATTATGAGATGATGAAATGTGCACAGAAAATGATGAGAATATTTATATTGAACTGAATTGTGATATACTAGAATATAATTGATAAAATGCCAATACCGCATAATGATTGCGGGTATGTGGTGGTAAACCCTGTTGGATGGTTATGATATTGAGTACGGTACCGTTGCGAGTGGTGTTAGTGCGACCACACGGACTCTTGGAGCGTGTGGCGTGACAGTCGACTGTGCCATTGTGTAGGGTTGTTGGGCCCCCTCAGTCCGAATCAGAGTATTAGGCCGGCCAGTCGTACTACAGACGCGATATGTGATATGATATTTGATCTAACTAGGTCGGCCAACCGCGGTTAGATCCAGCCTTCGGGCCACACAACCTTGACCATGGGGGGAAGCATGGCGTGTATAGAAAGATCCTCAGGGTGGCCATGAGTTACAGACGCAATGTTGGTATTTGATACCGAGGATACTCATGAGCCGGAAAGTAAAGTGGAAATGAAAAGTGAAAGAATGATAAAATTGGCTAAAACGAGAAATGAAAGAAAGAATGGAAATTGAGAAATAAAGAATGATAAAATTGAGAAATGGAACTGTGTGAGTTAATAATATAAATAATGAAGGTGAAGTGAAACTCTCCGCCTGAGGGCTTACTGAGTAAGGTGAGTGCCCTGATGGGTATCAGATGTGGCCATACCCGGCTGCATAACGTGTTAAGGCAGAGGGAAGCTACCTGTATGGGGGGTAATCTTCCCTATTCTTAGGAACTTCGCGGGTAAACATGTGTTGGAAATCATTGAATTTGATAAATGATTTTAAAACTTATGAAAGCTTGTGTTGTATATCTATATGATTATGTGTATGTGAATATCAGTGTATTTTCTCATATGAAATTGTGATTTGAAAAATAAAGTGTATTATAATTGAACTCATTTGGCCACACACTGTCAATAATCTATTCCTTCTTACTGAGATGTGTCTCACCCAATTTATCTAAATTTTTCAGGGAACAGAGATCGGCCGGGTGATAAAGCTCCGTTATAGTAGGGAGCTAAGACCCTAATACACAGGGTGAGTTTTTGGACTAGGGGAGATGTAATTCCCCTAGAGTTGAATAGTTATTTTTAGTATGGGAAGGTAGTGTGAATATTTGTATGTATGTTGATACTCTAGGTATTTTATTCTGACTGATATGTGTATGTTGTCTTCCACTGTTAGGTTGAATATAATAAAATACTTTTTACCCTATACCCAATGCAGGTCGGGTTGTATGAATGGTAGTAGGATTGTTGACGTGGCCGATTTGTGAATGTTGTGGATTTATGACATGATTATTTATTTATTATTAAAAAAAATTATACAAAAATCGGGGCGTCACAATAACAAATGTATAAAATACTGTAGAACAGAAAATGTGTCAAGGCACGTTATAATGTCATTTTCCTTAAAACGTTATTTGCCCCCATTGGATCGGTGTGTATTGAGTCAGCAAAACGTTTCCAGGATACAATTAAGCCCAAAATGTAATTTGATATCAGTTTGCATTATACACAAATGAAAAACTGATCACAAACACCCTTAGAGGTTTCTAAACAAATTTCTAGAATTCTATTTTTGCATAAAATAGAACCTGGGATTGAAGAAAATATAATTTGTGAAAACCTTATGAGAGGAAGAGGAAGAGAGAAAGATTGAATATTTCTATATCTTCATGGAGCAAATTTTGTCTTTAAATAGATAGAATTATGCATTTTTCGAAAAGTTACATCTATTCAAATCTGTTTCATTAATAGCCATTCGCGAAGCAGATTTCTGAAATCGACTAGGCGTCAACCTGGTCGCACCAGGTGTCAACCTAGCCGCGTCCTGATCAAACCTTGGTCGACACAATTTGGAATATATTTAATTCTTTCTTCTTGTTCAATAGACCTTGTCGCACTTCCAACAACTCCTGGTCACACCCTGGTTGAGAAATTATGGAAAATCAATTATTCTAACCGTTAGATTATTTATATGGTTCAAATCGCACCACTTGATCTTCTAAAAAATATAAGATTAATTTTAAGTCATCTGATCATGATTAGCGATCATGATCTCGCAACAATGCTAGCGTGCAAAGCACTTATGCGCCACTAGTACCCTACAGCCCACACCACGCGCGCGTGCATGTGTGCGAACGATGCTTGCGCCAAAGTATACACTAGCACTATCTCTTAGCCAACTTTAAGAGATTATTCCACCTTATCATTTATTAATGACTTTTCCTTTTCCACTCTTTCCAATGTAAGACAAACCCACATATCATTAAATACGCCTCATGAATGCTTTAGAGAATTCATAAATGGGAGACTTTGAAACCACATAAAATTGATTATTTTAGAAAATATTTCAATAGTATCTTGTTATTCCAACATCTTATCTTTGTTTTATTTTTGCTTTTTCTACATTAAGTAACCGAAAATTATAGCTCTTAAAGCTTTGGAGTTTGTGAGTACACATAAACTTGAGCCTCGTTGAGTAAACCTAGAGATCACGCGCACTATGACTATTTGCACCAAGAGACTTTCTCTATATGCATGAAATCAATTTTTTAAGAACAATGGTCTTACCATACCTCAACTTCTCTACAGTAATTTTTTATTAGTTTAATTTAGTTATTATTATATTACATCTTAGTTTCCTTACACAAACAACCATTGGTGCAAGGATCAGAATCTGAGTAGCAGGCCAACTTATGCATCAATGAAAAATATACTAAATTAATGAACAATAAAATCAATTTTACATACATCATTAACATTTGATGTTCCTTAATTTTAATCATATTAGAACAATTTTTTTTATTTTTTAATAATATATAATATAGATAGAAAAATATAAAATGTAAAAATAAATTCTCTTTTTGTTTTTTTTCTTTCCTTTTTTCTAAACAAAATTCTTTATCCAAACTGACCCATAAGTTTGTGCTTGAGATCATGAATTTTGATAGTATTTAGTAATATGAATTTCATTCATGTCTCGGATTTAACGTGCAAAAAAAAATAAAAGAAAGTATATTTTTGTATAACATTTATAAAAAATTTAAAGTCCAAGCTTGAACAAGTTTGTGTTTGGGAGCATTAATTTCAAGTCTCTATCTTAATAGCATCCTTGACCGAAGAAACTAGCTGCTTTGCAAAGCTTTCTTGAGAACAGCACAAACCCACTCATATGATCATCTATATCACTTTGGCAATATTTACTTATTTATTTGTTCATGTATTAGTTGACAGCTTCTTGGACTTAAATCTTGTTCTATATTTGATATATAATTTAATTTTCAGAAATTTATCATTTTATTTTTATTTTATTTTTTCACAACAAATATGGCATAAAACATGCATGTTATGGCATAATACATTTATATTATGTCAAACATTTCCACCAAAGTTATTTTGTCCCTTGAGATTCAAGAGAAATAGTTTTAAAGAGATTAGGGTTAGGATCATAACCTTTAGATTCTCCCTCATTGCATGCTAAGCATAGTGCATTGAGTGATGAGACAACGAATCTCCTCAGGGTTTTGGGTCGTCGTGCAATATGTTCCTATAGATTCCCTTGTTCACAGTTGTCCCCAAACAATTACAGGTCTGCAAAGTGAATTAAATAAAATAAAATAAAATAATAAAAGGAATAGGGTTTAAGGTTTTGAAGTTTTATAAAATAAGCAATTATCCCTTTTCCTTTAAGTTATGCCGCCACTAAAGTTCAAAGTTTAGAAACAGGTCCTTTGGAAAAAGAAAATTATAAAATTATCCTCAATCATACCCATAAGTAGACCTAACAAAATGGATCGACTCAAATTGAATTAGGCAAATTATTGGGTGAGATATTACAATCCATATTCAACTCAATTAAGTTGCAAATTTATGACTGTTTAGATCGTATAATCCGTGGCAAATCTATCAATAAATAATTTATTTTGTAACATAATAACTGAATGAATAATTTATTTTGTAACATAATAACTAAGGTTATTTATATTTAATAATCAATCACAAATTTGTAATTCTTTTTTATTTTTCAAAAGAATGAAAGGTTTTTATTTTGATCACAAGAAAATTAGGTATTTGGACTTAAATTTAAATGTGAGCATTGAACAACCCAAGTCTGCATACAATAGTGCGAAACTAGCCTTAATTAATAGAGCTTATATTAATTGAATTGACACCTATGAGCATACGAGATTATCAATAAAATTAAACATTAGTTGTTAACAGATGTGTAAATATCTATCAAATAAAATCCTAAATTCACCAATTGACACATTTAAAGGCAAATAAAAAATATTTAAATTATATTTGACTCATTTAATGTACGAATCCAATCAGTTTAAGCGGTTCAAATTCAATTTAAATTAATGATTTTTCATCCATTTTGTCCAATCTACCCTGAAGGCCAAAAGTATTATGGGAAATCCATATGGGAAAAAAGAAATTCATCTTTCATCCAAAATTTAATAATAAATTAACAATTACAAATATTGATTTGACATATAACCCCACACATTTCATCCATATCCCCTTTCAAATGGCTTAATGCACATACAATCCCTGTAAGACCAAGCAGAAAAATATAAATGCAACAATCTCAAAGGCAGCAAGATTACCCCTTCTCTCTCTCTCTCTCATTTTAAAGCAAAGAATCTTCCTTGGTAGTGCAGAAAGAGGGAGGGATCTGTGTAATGAGACCATACACAACACCCTTTACGCATCATTAACAGCTTCATTGAATGAGGCAGCCAAGTACTCTGCAAGGCTTGGTTGAGAACTAGACTCGTTACGAGTTTGAGAGACCCTGGCTTTCTTCATGCTAATAGACTTTGGGAGCCAGGATTTAAGAGAATCTGGAGTACTTGAACTCTTTACCAGAAAATCCCCCCTCCAAATAACAGGCGCCAGAAACTTCCATGGATCTTCTATCATGGACTTGCTGTAAAACAGGTCAGGCCTATCCTCTGCCGAGGCATGTGCATGAGACCCCATTGCTCTCCTGCCACCCCGTCCAAAATTCGGGCTAGGGTTGTTCCCAGACCAGTGACCCCTGCCTCTCCCTGAATTAGGACTAGGGCTGTTCCCAGACCAGTGACCCCTGCCTCTCCCTGAATTAGGACTAGGGCTGCCTCCAAATCCAGAACCAGAGCTGGAACCACTGCAGAGCCACTGACCCCTGCCTCGCCCAGAACTGAAACCAGGGCTACCTCCTCGTCCAAAGCCAGGGCTGGAAATATTACCAGACCTCGATGAATTAGGTGGATAGCAATAACTAACTGTGCCAACAGACCCACTCCAGACTCCAGGTGAGGTTCCTTGCTGCATGGGGAAGGGACTGACCATTCTCATGGGGCTTCTATGGGCACCATAGCTGTTGAGGGGACTCTGTGCATAGCCCATTCTATGATCAGGTGAAAAATTGGTTTGGAGTTGATGAGACGGAGTGGTTGGAAAGTTCCCCGGTCCTGCTGAACCAAAGAAAAATTCAAGCTTTTAGATACAACTAGATCAGCCCAAGCAACAGTCGAGCTTCAGAGAATTAACAATAGAAATAACATTAGAATAGAAGCTCAACTCAAAGTAGACTCCACAAAATTGAGAACAGTGCTTCTATTTTGCTATAAAAAAAAGAGAGAGAGAGAGAGAGGGGGGGGGGGGGAGGGGAGAAAGATGCTGTTTTTAAAACAAAGGGAAGGGTGTGAGGCATGAGGCAATACCGGCAAAGGAATGCAGTACCAAATAACCAACACCAAGCAATGACGCAAAAGATAAAAATACAACCATCTGGGAGACATTGAGGCTACAAATTAATAAAACATCCCTCTTCACCCCATTTCCTATTAAAAAAAAAAAAATTTCTATGGAACGCATCCATGCAGGGTATTATAGAATATTAAAAATGAGAATTGCAAGTCAGCTATCTGTCATTTCAACTTCATTTAAAATCCCCAAACCCTTGAGCAATACATATACATTAGATGAGCTACCCAGAATGATGCAAGGGCAGCACCAAGGTTCTGCAGCCATGGAGAAATTAGAAGAGAGCGAGGGGGGGAAGGGAGGAGAGAAGAGATACCCAGGGGAAAACTCACGTTCAATTCAATTCAATTCAAATTCATCAACAATTAACTTACAACATCGCTTTAAAACACTATTTATAAGAAAGCCCAAACACAACATTATACACAAACCCCTAAAACTACATGAATTACAAACAAACCCATACTTTACAAAAATATTACAAACAACCCCCAAATGCACATAATCCTATACTAATTAATACTAAACACAGATAATAAACTACTAACTAAACCCAACAATTCCTTAACTCTACTCTTCTTAATTATCCTCCAGCAAGGATCTTCCCAAGGTCTTGCTTCTTGTCCTACAACTCTCCCCCAATTTGAAATAATTCGACCCCGAATTTTGAAATGGAGGATCAAAAGGAAGAAGGAAACTTGGACTCTTCGAAAGCCAGCACAGAATAAGACAAGAAACCATGTTCCATTGGCAGCACCATAGAATTGACTTGACTTTAAAATTAGCATCAATGAACTCATTAGGGATGACAGACTCCACAATAGGAATGTTTGAAAGACTTTGGATGCCTTCAAACACATTCATTGCCTTGCTTGTAAGTTGTAGTATCTTCAAGTCAAGTAACTTTGATATGATCAATAAACTCATATTCTTTGTCCTCGTTGGTTGGTAGAGCAGGCTTCAAAATGATTTTCCTTCCATTATAGTGGAAGACTCATGTATTCTCATGTCCTTGAGTCACAACCAAATCATCCAACCAAGGAAAACCAAGTCCATGGCCAATCTTCATAGGTACGATATCACACCAAACATTAGCCAAATATTCAGCCACTTGGATAGGAACCAAACATCTCTCGCTTTTATGTATAGTAATCAACCCAAGATATCACATAAGGCTCTAGGTGAGATTCCAGATGAAGCTGCACTTGAGTGATTCATGGAAACCACATTCCGTGGACATCTTCCATCAATGATGATTTTGCACCTTTTCTTTGCATTTGAGAAAGGTGTTGAAAAGCTTGAAATTGCACCCAAAGTTTGGCAAATGGCATTCTTTTTTCCTATAATTTGTCACCATGTTGCTGAATTTATGTATATACATGCTGCAGCTATATATCACCATCTTTTAACACAATTTCCCACAACCCTTGCTCCCAATTTCTCAAAAAACTATTTTTAATTCACCTTGATATCGATTGTCCTGCTGAAATGAAACCAATTCACAAAGAAAACTCACAAATTACAGCAACAAAACCATATTTTTGACATTGGCAGCAACAATTTCAGGGTTTCATGCCAAATTATCGCGCTAGCTTGCAATATATTGTGTCCACAATAAAATATTTCCTTGCAAGTCAAAATATAGTGGAGAAAACCCAAAATCTCATGGCTGAAGCAATTTTTCGTGACACTGGAAATTGCAGAAAACTGTGGAAGTTTCCCAGTCACAGTTCGCTAGCACATGGGGTGCATACACCTCCAGAGATGAAACTTTGGTCATGGAGATATGAGGGGATGAGGAGTTTAGTGGTGGTGGCAGTGTGTTAAAAAAATCACCGAGAGTCAGGGATTCAAAGGGGCCAATGGCTGGAACCTTTTGGGTGGCATGTGAGGCTGCTCTGGTGATCGGAAGGCGATGAAATTATAGGGAAAGGGGCGTCAGGATGCTCTGTATTTTTTATGGTGCAGGTGGTGTTGCAGGATGGTGGCTGGAAAGCAGTGTTCGAGCAAATGGGGACATGACTGGAATTTCAGAAAATTTTAGAAACTGCTTTTCGGTGGGTTTTTTTTTTCTTTTAAATACTGAAGTTTCAGGACAGAAAACCATAAGTTTGAATCATAGAGATAGGAGGGGGGAAGAAGCATGGAATGAAGAAGAGACCAGAGAAGATAGAAGAAGGGTGAAGGAGGGAAGAGGAAGAAGAGCAGAGAACCAGAATAGAAAAAAGAGAGTTCAGATCAGCACATGAAAGAAAAGAGAACTGAGAGATCTAAGGGAATTATGGGGAGAAAAATAGAAGAGGAGAAGAAGAGAAACAGAGAACAAAAAAGAAGGCAGAATGCTGCTGGGCGGCAGGGAATTAAGGACAGAATAACAGAGAAAAGAAAGAAGAAAAGAGGACGGAGACGAGAAGAGAAGAAAAGTGAGGGAGAATGGGTGGACTGAAATGGAAGAATGAAAATTGTGGTTGGGCTCTGATACCAAATGATGCAGGGACAGCATCAACGTTCTGCAGCCATGGATAAATTAGAAGAGAGGAAAGAAGGGGAAAGGAGGAGAGAGGTACCAGGGGCAAAGCTCCCGTTCAATTCAATTCAAATTCATCAACTAACTTGCAACATGGGTTTCACACACTGTTTATAAGGAAGCCTAAACACATAAAATTACATACATACCCCTAAAACTACATGAATTTACAAACAAACCCATACTTTACACAAACATTACAAACAACCCTCTTATACACGTAACCCTATACTAAACACGCATAACAAACTACTAACTAAACCCAACACAATTCCTTAAGCCTACTCTTCTTAATTATTCTCCATCAAGGATCTGCCCAAGGTCTTGCTTCTTGTCCTACATCACAGGATCAACCACAATTTTAATAAATATATGAATAGAAACAATTTTTCTACAGTTCAATAATTACTCTCTAACAGATGCAACAACCCTCCTACGGCATTGGAGGAATCGCACAATTGAACTATGAAATAAATCAATAGTCATTTTATATATCCACATGTTTTCTTTTCTTTTATTTTCTTTTTTTTTTCCTCGTCCAGCCAAAGCTTTCAATTTATATTACTGAGAAAGCCCCACCAACAGTCACCAATGCTGTGAACAAGAGCAATATGAAAGTAGCTACTCCCAATGAATTGCATGCTTCCCAGAGTATTACCAAAATAACACATGATTTACAAACAATATTCCAAAGCTAGAGTCAAAATATCTTGAGAAAACAGTTGCAATCAACAACCACTTTTTCCTCCTAAACATAAATACATAATTGATTTTATCAATCATACAAGCAAACCTAGCTAGCCCCTCAGGGCCTTTTTTGCTTCACTGGCTAATGTCTACGGAATTAGACCAGCTATAATGGTTATCCTGTCCCATGTTTGGATTACCATCAACAGATGATGGGCTAATCATTCAAAAGATATATACTCTTAATAAAAAGAAAAACATAACAAAATAGGGGTTGTGGGTGGGGGGTGGCACTTGAGCCTTTTATTGCTTAGCCATTGTTCGCCCATAGGGAGGGAGTGGCCAGTCTCATACCATGTAAATAGGACCAAGGCCCTCCCAGTTGACCAGTCCTATCCCACACCTTTGCCGCACCAAACATAGACTAAGGGTGCTTAGCCTAGCCTAGTCTAGTCAAGCCACCAAATAAACGCACTCTAGGGCCTGAAGTTCCACCGAGTTATCTAAAATATTTCATTTTCAATTTATTCTAGACTTATTAAATAACTTTAGACATTAACCGTGGCATGATTGGATAGGAAAATCCATAGAGCTCTTTTAGTATGGAAATTATTTCAATAGAGTTTTCTACCTAGAAAATGAATAAGAGGTGAAAAGACGATGCTTCCCCAAAGTAACCTGAATTGGCCATCTGCAATCTTAGTGCTATAATATCCATAAATATAAATGGATACTAAAAAACTATTTTTCCTCAACATATTTTAGCAGGAATCCAGTACATGAATACAGTTATTCTTCAAATTCCTTTTTACTTTGGATACAACTTCACAGAAAATAGGCTCAAGAGCTCAATATTCACGCTGCATGTCTCATGAATCACAATTAAACATCTAATTCCTAATTTCATTTCCATCAAAGCAGAGTATTCCTAGTTGATTCAAATGCACTTAACATAAAACTTCTCACGAACTCTACTCCTATAAACATAATAGAAACAGTGCCACTATGCAACACCGTGAGACATCCAATGGGTCTACACTTGAAGCAGATTCATTTCACCTAATCCTGGAATTTACAAAGCTTCATTACTCGGAAGGAATTCCTTGTAGATCAGTTATCTTTTGGTTTCTTTTCCTCCAGCCCCTTGCAGGGCTTCCTTGTAATAGGTGCAATTTTTAGTGCCACTAAAGAAAAAAATTTGACATTAATCAAGTGAAGAAGATAGGCCAAACTCCAGGGTAACATAAAGAAGAAAATAAATAGAATTATGAAAAACTAAGGAGAGTCAAAGCAAGTCAAGTCATCTAAGTAGTATCAACCACAAGACAGCTGAAATTATTTCCGTTGGCAGTAAAAAAGTGAGGATTTGAATCAAAAAAATAATTCAAAAAATCAATATCCTTGTTAGAAAGAGAGAGAGAGGGGGGGGGGGGGGCGGGGCAGAGAGAGATGGCAAAGCCTCAATGGAAGAACGAATTACCAGGAGATGTAAAATGATCTTGCGGACTCTGGTTACTAATCTGGCTTCTCCTCTTGTTACCCGAGAATGCAGACATCGGATCCGTATAAAAATCAAACCTTGGAGTGGCACATGAAATATCCTGCCCTGGTTGAGTTGCTGGAGTTTCAATTAATGGATTGGAAAGCCAACCAGGCATTGCAGAAGTTTCAACATCATTACGAACTCCAACCTGAGCAGCTTCCATACGAATTGCTTTCAGTCTTTCCCTTCTCTTCTCTGACTCCTCCATTTAACCTGTTGATGTAGGAGAGCCAAGGAAAAAGAGAGGAGAAAATTTAAATACCCAAAAATGAAAATTTGAGCTGACAGAAAGGCACTTCGACAATATTGAAAACAAAAAAGCCAAGAAAGCGAAAAACTACATACCAAAAAATGGCTACTAAAAAACTTAGGATTAACAAATAAATCTAAAATAAACCCCAATGGTCCAACCCAAAAAAGACAAACAATTTTTTTTTTTTTAAATTGAAAAAAACAGAAGCTGTTCGAGCCCTAAGGGAGCGTCGTGCACACCCCCAGTCCTCACCAGTCACCAGCCCATTCAGCATCGAAGCGGTGACAGCCGGAGGTGTACTTTGGAGCATCACAAGACGGAGGAAGTCACCGGAGCAGAATCGCCAGCCCAGAAATCCGGAGCAGCGATAGCCTACTGTCTGACGCCCAGTGGTACATCTCTCTCTCTCTCTCGCTGACCATCACCAACCTACCAGTCCGTGGAATGAGACAACTATGACTCTGCGAGTCACTCTGTGGCGTGTCACTCTGTGGGTTTATGTTTGGACCTCAAAGATTTGTTAATTGAATTTGTAGATATATTTAGGGTTTTGGGAGGATTCATGTGTTTGCGTGAAATGAATGTGTTCTCAGTTTTCTTCAAATTTCTTTTTTCTGGGTGTTCTGATAGTGTGAATTAACGAGCATGTTATTGTGTCAGCATGTGACTGGAAGGAAAGACACGAGTCTTAACTCTGTGGGTTGGTCTTTGCCTGTCACTGTGTAAATTCACGAAAAAAAATTTATCTAGCTACCTCGCCTAATGGGACGTAAGATTTCATTTTGTTATTTGTTATTGACTTGTTGTATGTATAGAGAAAATTAATTCCAAGCTTCTTAAGGAAACTAAAGGCACTGCTTTTGCTAATTCAAAACTAAAATTATTAAGCTTGAAAACTTGGAACATGTCTTTTGTGGGTTCCCATTGATGAAAGGGGGAACATTTTTAAAACACTAGCCAAAAGCATTATCTTAATTCACAGGTTCCGATAAGGTTGTGCTTCAGTTCCCTATCTTCCTTTTGAAAATGGTTTATTTGTTGGATTAGTTGGATATTTGAAGTGAATCAGAGAAACAGATGGCTATAAGATGGGATTTCAGATTGTTTTGAGTAAGACTGAGTTTTTGCTTGTGATGAGCTGTTGGCTGCTGCTAAAATGGGCTTGAGACTTAAATTAAGCGTATCTGATTTGAGACCCGGGCAAGGATTACTCCTCTAGGGTCGAGAGCTCAGTGCAACTTGTATGCAATAGGGCGAAACTTTAGTACAGAGTTGTATTTAGAGAAAATATTGGGTACCAAGTAGGTGTCACATCAGCGTGCCAGTTCGTACCCAATAAACTAATGGCCATGTGATACCTATATTGTATTCAATAATCATATTCAAAGCCAACAACTGCATATTAAATGCAAACATGTTTCTTAAAAATTAAAATAATGAGCTGGAAAAATAGAAAAACCGAACAAAATCCCAAAATCAAACTGAACCAAACTGAAGAATTGAATAACCATTTTTTGGTTTAGCTTTGGTTGGAATTAAAAAAGAAAAAAAATTCAGTTACTAGTTAGGTTTCGATTTAGCCCATTCAGTAACCATGGTTAAAAAATGTAAATTTTAAAATCACTACAAATTAATTTTTTTCCCCATAATAATCAACATGTAAATTTTAGTGCTCATCATTAAAATTTAACCATCAACTTGGTTTAATATAGATACAATTATATTGTGTATAGAAGGATAAATTGCAAAGACATATAAATAGATACAGACACATCTATCATTATCATTCTAAAAGATGAAAGAAGGAAAATTGGGAATGAAAATATTAAAAAAAATGTTTTTTATTTTTCTAGAGATTATGGCATGCTTGGGTATATTAGCCCAGTTGAAGGGATTTCAGGAGCATTACTGCTGGGTTTGGTAAATAAAAGGCTTTAAAATCTACAAATCCACTGTCTTCATTAGGGCCAAATTTATAAATGCCATAGATTCTACCAGAAATATAGGGCCATTGTCTCTTAGAGATTGACTTGAATTATTGTAAGAGTCAAAACAGTATGGATGAATACAAAATTTATGCGATCAACTTCCATAGAAAAATAATTATCAAGTTTCAATGAGAATTTTCAAAGAAGCAACATAAACTAATTGAACAATTTGTAGAACTAGTCCTACCTTGCTGTTCTTGTCCCGTTTGTTTTTATCAATTTGGTTCCTACAGGGAGCATGTGCTCAACTTTTTACACCATCAATGGTACAGAGGCTGTTTGAAGGGGAAGATAATTTTTTTCAGAATTAGAACTTGGGAACAGTAACGGATTCTAGGGACCACATAGATTGTTCTTTAGATGACCTATAACCACACTGAGTTGATTAGGGCTATATTATAGATCAATTACAGGTTTATTGTCTTCAAGGATATAGATGGCATACTATTGTCTTGCTGGATTAGCAGGGGGCTCAGTATGGTTATGGTTTTATTATAGGTCAATTAACAGAATCCTTCTCTCCTAACATATTACAGGTTTCCTGTCTTCATAATTTTTTAGTGCAGTTATAATTTTATGTGGTGATGTTTGCTTTTCTTTTGATACTACTGATGCTTTTTTTGGTTTTTCCATAATGGGATTGTGGGTAGAAGCACCAATTCCACCTTCATTACCCTGGTGGTTAAAAAAGATTTTGCTACTAGGGCAAAGGATTTCAGTTCAGTTAGTGACCAGTGTATAGAAGATCATTGTTAAAGTGTTATCTAAGAGACTTTCTAGTGTCTTGCCATGGTCAGAGTGTGTCTGCTGGTGATAGACAGATTTTAGTTGCAGCTCTGGTAGCTAATGATGTTGAAGATGCTGTCAGAAGAAATAAAGGGAGCCTGGTTTTGAATTTGGATTTTGAAAAAGATCATGACATGCTAGTTGGGATTTCTTGGATAGAATGCTGGATAGAAGAGGTTTTGGAAGGTTTTGGAGCGATATGGAGGTTTTGGATTAAGGGGGCACCTTTCGTTTGTGCTCTTATTTGTTCTCGTGAACAGGGAGGCTAAACCCTGGGGTGATAAAGCAGGGAGATCTTCTTTCCCCTTTCCTTTCAGCTATTGTGGCTGATGCTGTGAGTAGGATGGCTGATAGAGAGATTGATAAGGTTTGGCATAAGGAATCGAGGTGGGCCATGAGAACTTACCCATATTATGTTTGTGATTTGTAGATGACACCATTTCTTTTGGAGGATATGGATAGCTTTTCCAATATGTTAACTATTTTGCAAATGTTTGAAAAAGTGTAAGCTCTTAGATTTAATTTTTCTAAGAGTGGCATTTGTGGGTAGTGGCATCAACCCAAGTCGTTTTGCTAGATTAGCTGGTTGTGGGGTTCTGAGTTGGCCTATCACTTATTTAGGTAGCTTTTCACTCTCGGTGGCTGCATTACTCTTTTTCTGGTTGCCTTTCTTATATCAACCTGCCCTACTTTCCCCTTTTCAAAATTCTTAGGAGAGTCGCTCGTAGATTAGAAAAATTGATGAGGGAATTCTTGTGGTCGGGAGTCAACGAGCATGATAGAGATCATCTTGTTAGCTAACAACTGTGGGTAGATCCAGAAGGGAGGTAGGTCTGGGTCTAGGGAATTTGGTGTCCAAGAATATTCTTGTGGGGAAATGGCTGTAACACCTCCTTCTAACCTGGCTCTCTTTAGCAGAGGGTAATTTGCCATAAATTTAGACTTCTTCAAAAACAGGTGGGATGCTGCAGTTGGGGTTAATATCACCTATTTGAGTCCTTGAAAATTTGTGTCTCAGAATTATCACTCGTTTTCCCCTCATCCCTCTTTGGGAGGATCATTGGACAGGTGACGCTCCTTTTGCTATTGTTTATCCTTGTCTCTATCAATTATCTTCTTTTCATGATTCCCCATTCTAAGTTTTCTTTCATGTGCAAGAGAGTGGGCACTTCAGAGATTTTCATTTTGTGAGTAACTTTAATGAGAGAGAGACCAATAAGCTTGTCTCTTTGCTCAATGTGCTTCATTCTTTTCACCTCCACTTGAGGAGTGACAAAAGAGTTTGGGGTTTAGATTCTTTTGGAGATTTTTCCTGCACATCTGTCTTTTGCCATTTGATTCTTGTTCCTATTTCCACTCCTGCCCCTTACTCTTTCATTTGGAAAGCCAAAGCCTTTTCTAAGATTAAGGCCTTTTATGGATTGCAATTTTGGAAAGGAATTTTTTTGGGGGATCAGAAAATGAATTTTGTTAACACCAGAAACAAAATGTACAAAGAAGGGAGGACAAGAGGTTCTCCTGAGAAACAAGTGAAATACAGCCAAAAATTTGCAAAATAAATTACAAAAGCTGCTCGCCAATCCCTAGCAAGATCGGCTGTGGGAAATGCAAGGATTTTTAATGGCAAATCAATCCCACCTTTCCTTCTTTGGGAAGAGTGGTTTTCCTTGTGTCTTTTTGGGCTCAATTCTTTTGGTGTTTTTTGTTTTTGGGGATTACTTTTGTTAGTTCTGCAAAGGAACTGGAGGGGAGCATTATTGTAATTTCATTTTTTATTCCTTTAGGAACTCTTATCCTCTAATCCAATGTAAATTCTTCTCTGTCTTGTTTATGAGCTTATTTTTCTATATAAAAAAAGAAGGATTAATGCCAATGACTTTCTTTAGAAACACAGACGTACAAGTCTATCGCCTGATTTTTGAGATTTGTTTTAAGAGTGGAGAGACTTGTTCACGTCTATTCTTGCATTGTCATTTCTCTTGGACCATTTGGAGTATTGTTTGGTATTTTTGGAGAGAATTGGGTGTGCCCTTCTCCTTGGAGGCATTTTTTGCTTTGTTGTTTTCAAGGGTTTGGACAGGGGAAGGAGAGAGAAAGGCCTTGTGGCAGGGCTCGATTTTGGCTATCATTTTATTTTTTTGGATGGAGAGATGCCAAAATCTTTAAGAACTTGGATACTCCTCTTAACTTGCCTCGGAACGGAGTGGCGTTTCTAGAATCACTGTGGGTTATGGTGAGTGATTTTTTTCGGCATTTATCTATGACAGATTTACAGCGGGACTGGGTAGCTTTTCTCAAGTTGAGCTGATCCGTAATTTTTGTTTTCTGGTTTTCTAGTTTGTTCTTTTTCCTGTTGTTTCACAAGGATATCTTAGCTCAGATACAGTTTTTCTATATTCAGAAATGCGGGACACAAAGAATATAAAAAATTAGTATTCGGTCAAGTGTTTTCAAAAAATTGTTTTCAGAAAAGTGTCCAAGAACACCCCTAGAAAATAGATGTTTTCAGGGAACAATTTTGAGGCATTTTTCATGTTTTTGAATACAGTTTTCCAGATACAATGAAAACATGGGTAAAATGTTTATAACACATTTTATTAATAATAATTGTATTAGCAAAAATAATAGTTCCAATAACAATTATTATTATTATATATTAATAATCATTTGGATCAACCTTCACCAAATGCAGTTCCATTGTTTTCATTTTTGGGAACAATTTCTAAAGCAACTAACCAAATAGATTTGAGTATAAAAATACGTGATACAATCCGTTGTTTTTATTTCAAGAACAACAATACAGAAAGTCATTTTTTAATCCTTAAGAAAATGGGCTCTTACCTCCTTGATTTTGTTCCTTTTCTTGTTGTACTCTCTCTCTTTCTATAATAAATTTCTTTATTTATAAAAAAAAAAATATGGAATAGTTTTAGGCATTGTTAAATCTCTTATCCCTTAGGGATGGGGAGTCCATTTTTTTCCGAGTTCGATTATAGGCAAACTAATGAAAACAGAAGAAAAGTGGAAAGACTAGACGGAAGGGGGTGTTTGGCAAAACTAAGCATTAAGCGCTGAATGCTGAATGATTTTGAATTTTGTGAACCGATTTAGAACTTGATTGAACCACTTAATTCTATTACTTGTTTGATAAATTCGAAACTTCTAAATATGCTCTTTAACAAAAAATAAAAATTATAAAGAAGACAAGAATACAAATCAGATTTATTGAGTTCAGATGAAAATTACATATACAATTAATTTCATCTCTCCAAATATCAGATGTATCAACACAATTAAAAAATATTCAATCTCATGGATTTGCACCAAATATGGTGCATCAACCATCTTCCATTGGGGGCGGTGGCAGAGGAGTGGTGGGAGTGTGATGGCAGGCAGTGGCTGAGGCTGTGGTGGAAGGCAGTGGTGGACGTCTTGGTGGAAGGTAGTGGCGAAGGCTATAGTGGAGTTTTTGGTGGGAGGCATCGGTGGAGGCTGTGGTGGGAGCATGATGGGAGGCTCCAGATCTAATTTCGGTATGGTGGGAGCATGATGGGAGGTCGCAGATTGTGGGGGGTTGATGATCTCTGACAGATCTGGTGGGAGGCAGCAATGACAGGAGGTGAAAGCACAGCCAGCAAAGGAGAGGTGCTGCAGCTGAGTTGCTGTGGTGAAGGGAGACTTGCTGCGCTTGGTGCATACAGAGGAGAAGAGAGGAGAGGGGGAAGGGGGCGTTTGTGAGGCATGTTTTCTTTTTTATGGGGGCAAATGTAGGGGTGAGCAAACGGTATTCGGGCAATTAACCGAATTAACCGAAAATTTTGGTTAAATAGTGCTATTAACTGAACCGACCGAACTGATGGAGGAGACCGAACCGAACCCGACCGAATTACCAATTCGGGTAATTCGGTTAACCAATTTTAACCGAAATTATTTGAAATTAATTGCTAGAAACAGAATACAATTATAAATTTTTTTTTAACCAAATCCAGCTTAATTAAACACCTTATCTATTAATGTTATTAATAAAAACGATATTTTACTATTGAACTCTTTTCAATGGGTAGCAGGCAATTTTCTCATCATGTTGGACAGTAAAAAAGGAATTAAGGAAATGGAGACGAGCGCAAAACTACACTTTAGCCAAAACTTGATGAATAAAAAAAATATTAGGTCCACAAGGCCCAGGAATGAATGAGGGGAGCAGAGCAACGCAAACTCCAGATTTGTTATTTGCATTAGGTTCCGTTGTTCCAACTTCCAATACTCATCCACAAAGTGCCTCATGAAATCACCTTCCCAAGAATTTGTAACAATGACCCAAAACCAAAACAGAAAAACAAAAACAAAAAATGAAATAATAATAATAATAATAATAATAATAATAATAATAGGCTTTGGTACACGGTTATCTTTAACACAGGTATAAATAAATTAGCACTAAACCTGAAACAACTGTAACAAGCAGACTAATCACATCATAAAGTGATACAGAAGTAACCCCGGAAAACAATTAACCCACCCCCATGCATATTGTGGGAACACATCCTGCAAATCATCGAACAGTCGAAGACTCGAAGGTACCTGAGTGCCGAGTGGAGTGGCTGAGACACTGAGTCACTGAGTGAAGACTGAAGAGTCGTCGCCACGCCCACGCGACACGCGAGGGAAGAACCGAGGACGGCGAGGAGGGATTCGCGAAACCAGGAGACTGAAGGTCCGAACTCCGAAGGAGAGGGCCGAGAGGCTGGAGAACCGAGCTGCTGAAGACTCAGGGGATTCGCCGACTCCGAGAGGTCGTCCGATGGAGAGCTGCGGGCCTGCGGCGCAGATCGGCAGAGCGCAGAGGAACTTCACAGTTCACAGTTCACAGTTCACACAAACGAAACCCTAGCCCTAACTCTAAGCCCCAAATCCCTTTTCTGAGTTTTCTCCGCTAAGCCCGACTGCCCGACCCGAATCATATTTAATTTAGATTCATAATTTACATTTAAAACCTAATTAATTAATAATTCGGTTAATCGGTTAACCGAATTATTTTTTACTATTAACCGAACCGAAACCGATTAACCAAAATTCTGTAAAATTCCAACCGAACCGACCGAATTGGATTTTTTACCCAAACCAAACCGGTAAATTTTGATCGTTTAATTCGGTTTTCTCCGAATTATGCTCACCCCTAATCTGAATCGTGTCCGAAGCATGTCCAATTTTAAATTTTTGAATTGGATAAAATCTCACCTCACTTTTTAAAATCGCTTTAAGTTTATGAAAATAATCACAAAATTCTTGAAAAATAATTTTATTAAAAAAATAAATTTATTAGTTGACTATTAGTCAACGGATAAGTTTAATAAAAAATTAAATTTTTTATCCTATATGAAATAACAATTTTATCCTTCCACTCAATTTTGATAAGATAAATTAAAGAAATAATATTAATTTAATAAATTAAGTTAAATAATTGAGTAGTTAATTACAATATATTTTGAAAAGTATACTTATAAGTGAATTAAACATCCAAACAATTAAGTCGAATCAATCAGTTGATGTAAGCACGACAACATAATTAAACTATTATTTTAAAAAATTTTAAAATTATGAAAAATAAATAAACAATACAAATAATTCAAAAAAATATTTAAATAATTATATTGTTACAAAATATTTGTTATATATATTTCATGAAAATTAAATGGCTAAATATATCTTTAAGCAATAAAATATAGTTTTAAAAACTGATTTGGATCAAATGGTTAGTTGATTTATGACTTGCTTCTTGGGTTTGGTTAAATATCATATTTAATAACATAATAACTTAAATAAAATAAAAAAGTCAAGTGAATTGTCTCACACAATAGTTAACTAATTAAAATAAATTTGAGTTTTCTTTATCCATCTAACATTCATATTTTACACACAAAAGAACTAATATCATATTTTATAATTTTAATTTCGAAAACATTCATATTTTACACACAAAAGAACTAATATCACATTTTATAATTTTAATTTCGAAAGATTGAATTTTGAAATTTTATTTTATTTTTTTAATACTATGTTTGATAAATTACTTAAATTTGAAAGTATTGAACTATGTTTCATTTGTTTTATGATGTGTTTAGTCATTAAATTTTTATGAAAATTGCATCTAATAAACATTTTATAGTATTACAATTATTAGGTATTTTAATGATTTATTAGTAAATTTTTATTTTACATATATATATTTTAAAATTTTTAAATAATAATATACTTTTTATTATAATGATGTCAATTAGCTGATCTAAAGCAATTGGACCGAATAGACTAGTTAATTTGAGAATCAATTAGATCTTCAAGTTACTTACTTAGTTTTCAAAACATTATGTTAATCAATTTTTTCAATTTAATTTATTAAATAAGTGTGATTTTAAAAATATCATTTCATTATGGCTAAAATGTTAGTCAAAACTAGTGGAAGGTTTATTTTGTCAATAAAACTAAACTTCAAGGGATTCTTTGGTAGTTTTTTGAAAACACATAGTAAAGTGTGATTTTTAGAAAATTTTGGAGTTGCTAATGAATTTTATCCTTTTTAATTTAATTTAAACTATTTGAAAATACATTTCTACCCCCTCTCAATAATCAATTATGCTACAATCATCCCTTAAAATTAAAAGTAAGACTAAAATATGTTGAAACCTTTTAGATACGAAAAAATTGTTAAATTTAATGAAGCAACACACTTGCATCATATATGAATAATTAATAATTTATTAAATAAATTTATTATAAGTCTAAGAAACACACTAATATTCTATAATTTAATGAAAACTTATAGAATATGAACATTTCATTAAAGTTTATGGGATTTTGTTGTATTTTAAAATATTTTATACATGTTGATATAGTTTTGATGTATTTTATTAATTAATGTAAAAATGTTGGAGTTTGCAACCATTAATTGTGGTAGTTTTGTTACATCTTTACATTGATTTAACATTTTTAACACAATTTTCATTTAGGTTGTTATATAATTATAGAAATTTTTTAATATTGTGTTAGGTAGTCTTAGGACTTTCTCAATCTCAAAAGCTAGCTTAAGGGGTGAGGTTTTCACTTACACTTAATAACTAACTACCAGCTCCTTCCACAACAGATGTGAGATAACCCAACAATCTCCCCCTCACACATCGGGGTCTCTCCTGGCAAGGCAATAATCAGGGTCTCCCCCAGCACGGCACACTAAGGAGAATGTTGGTGAACCACGCTCTGATACCAATATTAGGTGGTTTAGGGTCTTCTCAACTCCAAAAGCTAGCTCAAGGGGTGAGATTTTCCCTCACACTTAATAACTAACCATCAACCCCTTCCACAACCGATGTGGAATAACTCAACAATACTATTTAATTCTATTTTATGTTGACAGCATTGGAGATGCGTAATTTTTCAATAGTTTTTCTATAACGACCTGCTTCTCTTAACATATAATAAAACATAATAAGTAAAATAGTCAACCCAAACCCGTGGGTAACAGGGACACTAGTCATACACAACGGAACCTAGGCACTAGTAAATATAAATCATCATTCTGATAACCACAATATATATATATAATACTTTCATAAATACGGCCTTGCGTCGAACATTTCGTAAATACAGTCTTGCGCCGAACATTTCATAAATACGACCTTGCGCCGAAAACATATATCATATACGGCCTTGCGCCGGCTATCAATCACGGTCTTGCGCCGAAAATCTCATACATTTCATTCTGAGTAAATAAGTCATTCATCATGTATTTCCAAAATCATCATATATTGCATTATTTCATAATTCCTGAAAACATGCTTATTTGTAAAATTGTCATTCTATAATACATATCATGTAAAAATAATATTCATGTCACACAATACTGAACAAAATCATACATTTCATTCTAAAATCATAATTCTTGTATAATAACAGTATTTTCCCCAAATATGCATTTACTCAATAATATTCATATATAATACATGTTTTCCTAAAAATTAATTTGCTGATAAATACTAGTAGTTTGCGTGGAAAATAACTGCTTTAGTTTATTCCCTTACCTGACACTGAAAAGAAACCCCCTAAAATGTCGGTCTTGCACTCGTAGGGTTCCCTGCTCAACTCCCTAAAAACAATAACTCCCAGAACTAAACTTCAGTATTTTTTCGTAAATATTATTTCCTATAACTACGAAAAACCCAAATTCTGAATAAAATGTCTTACCTTAAATCAGGGATGAACTTCAACTCAAACCAATCAACGATCCGTTCCAGCAGATATGTAGAGAACTTCTCGAGGAGCATCGTGGTGGCTTCAGATCGTCGAACCGGCATAAATCCGACCCGAGATTGTAGAGAGAAGGTAGGAGGGACGTAGAGGAGAGAGAGAGTGTAACGACTCGAAAAATAATGGTATTTAAATAATAAAGAGAGAGGGAAATGGAAACAGGAACAGAAGGAGGCAGTAGGCTTCGTCGACGAGCACGATGCGTTCATCGACGACATTACACTTTAAGGATAATAACCCAAAAGATTTTTCCACAGGGCCTCATCGACAAACACAGGGAGTTCGTCAACGAGCGCATAAGGGGACCTCGTCAACGAAGTCATGCCTCATCGACGAGAAGATACCGAGAAGGGTTTTTGGGACAATCTGAAATTCGTTGACGAGGGAGGAAGTTCGTCGACGAAATTATTAAAGGACTCGTCGACGAGGTGACGTGTCTCGTCAATGAATCCGGCTCTATAATTAGTGAAAACCTGGATTTTTGATGAAAAATTGGTGCAAGTAATCTCCTTTTTCTCTCTCTATGCCCCTCTTCCCTTCTCTCTTTGATTCTGGGTCCGTTTTACGCCGGATTGACGATCTGAAGCCACCACGACGCTCTTGGAGAAGTTCTCTACAAGTCTGCTGGAGTTGATCGTTGGTGGAGTTGGTTTAGATTTCATCCCAATCTCAGGGTAAGACATTTTACTCGGTATTTGTCTTTCTCTCAGTTATAAGAAATACAATACACGAAGAAATACTGATATTTTGTTCTGGGGGATGTGGTTTTCAGGATGTTGAGTTAGGAACCCTGCGGGTATTGGGCTAAAGTACAGTAGGGGCTTTTTAGAGATAAGGTAAGGGAAATATGCTATGCTAGGAGATTTATTTATGTTATTAGAAATTTTATATATATATATATATATATATATGCATGTATACTAAATATTATATCGAATGTGAATTTTCAAAGTATGTGTGGCCTGAGTACATGATATTGATATGGAGTTTTTCAGTATTTCAAGTTATACAGTTATAGATAGATAATTGCAGATTTTATACAGACAGAATATATACACATATACAATTTTATTCAGATGATTACACAGACAGATATATATATATATATATATATATATATATCAGTATACATATATTTATTCATAAC
This sequence comes from Malania oleifera, assembly GCF_029873635.1. Lineage (NCBI taxonomy): Eukaryota > Viridiplantae > Streptophyta > Magnoliopsida > Santalales > Ximeniaceae > Malania > Malania oleifera. The sequence continues at coordinate 62,356,579 of NC_080424.1, forward strand.
AATATATTCAGTGTATATAGAAAGTTATGTTTTCCTAATTGCCGCAACACTTAAATTATACAGAAAGAAAGTGTGACAACCCGAATAAATATGGAATTTGAATAATTAAGAGGGAGAGAAATAAAAACAGAAACAGAAACAAAAGGAGTTCGTCGACGACATTACATTTGGGGGATAAAAATGATTTCAAGAGATTGCCTGGATTCGTCGACGAATACAGGGGTTCGACGAGTGTAGAAGAAAATTCGTCGACGAATACGAGTCCTTCATTAAATTCGTTGATGAGACCTTGTATTCGTCGACGAAATTCAGAGCAGCAAAAAACCCCCTTTAGTATTTTCTCGTCGACGAATCCTTGTATTCGTCGACGAGAAAATACCAAGGGGGGGTTTTTGCTGCTCTGAATTTCGTCGACGAATTTAATGAAGGACTCGTCGACGAGGTGACGTGTCTCATCAACGAATCTGGCCCTATATATATATATATATATATATATATATATATATATATCAAAAATCAAATTTTTATCTTCATTTTTAAGCCATCTTCGCCCTCTCTCTCTCTCCCCTTCGGCTCTCTCTCTCTCTCTCTCTCTCTCTTTCTCTCTCATCATTTTTGGGCCAAATATATGTCAGATCGACAATCCGAAGTCACCACGATGCTCCTGGCGAAGTTCTCTACAAGTTTGCTGGAGCGGATCGTTAGGGAAACGAAGTTGGAAATCATCCCTGAGTTGAGGTAAGACTTTTTAAGCAAAATTTGGTCTTATGATAGTTATAGGAAATGAAGTACGTATGAAAATACTGAAGTTTAATACTAAAAATTTCCAGTTTCAGGGTATTGATCAGGAAATCCTATGGGGGTCAGGTTAGGATATTTTAGGGGCTTTCTCAGTGGCCAGGTAAGGGAATAAACTAAAGCAGTTATTTTCCATGCAAGTTATTATTAATTATGAGTAAATTTATTTTCAGAAAAGCATATGTTATATTTGTTTATTACGAATGAAATGTACGATTGGAAAAATACTATTATGATGATTAAAATGTATATGTATGTATGAGATGCCAGAAAACCACGATTTTAGAATATGAAGTATGACTTTTAACAGCACATGTGTGGCATGAATATTATTTTACGTGAAATGTATTATGATATGAAAGATTTTATGAGCAAAGTATGTTTTCAGGTATTATGAAAAGATGAGTTATGTTGTGATGATTTTGATGAATATATGATAAATGATTTATTTTCAGAGTATATATACCTTAAACGATTCTGGCACAAGGCCATGTATTTATGTTATCGGCACGAGGTCGTATTTATGATATTGGCGTGAGGCCATCTTTATGTAAGATTTTGGCGCGAGGCTGTATTTATGATTTCGGCGTGAGGCCGTATTTATGATTATGATCGGCACGAGGCTGCTATTATATCATGTATTATATGTTATCAGAACCCGAATGTTAGTTTAGTTCAGTTTCAGAAGCTCGGTACTGTAGCTATATATAGATCAAATATCTATGTTCAGATTAGTGCTAACCATCCCACAAGGGGATGGGAGATGGATAGTCGATGTGGCTTTCAGTAGAGTGTGGACGTCCACCTGGCAGTCCAGACCAGGGTGTGGCAGGCCCATCGTACTTACAGACATATTTGACTCCGCAGTGATCGGCCAGCCATTATCGGGTCCCGCCTTCAGGTTACACAACCCGTCATGGGGGGTAATACATGACACCAGCTAGCTATTCATCTTGGGTATATTTTCAGTATTATGGTTATGACAAATGTTTTATGTATGTTATGATTTATTAATAAATATGAAATTATATGATTATCCAGTATAATATGATGAATGTTTGCAGAGTTATGAAATGTACTGTATACGTATAAGTGCCTTAAATATTCATGTTACCACACAGTTATATTTAGTTTATTTTCCCTTACTAAGAAGTGTCTCACCCTCGAATATTAAATGATTTCAGGAAACCCAGAGGGACCGGCGGGTCGTGACCGCCGTTGAGTTTACTAAGCTACCCCGTTAGGAGGGTAAGCAACGTGCTAGGATCAGAAATGTTTTTGATTATGGGATCCCAGATGTATTTTGAAATATTTTGGAAGAATGTAAATAGATACAGTATTTTGGGAATGTAGATAACTCTGGTATTATGCTTCTAGTATTATGTTTCATGGTTGAATGAATGAGATTTTATTTTACTGCTGCTTAGGTTTTCGCTGTGATTGACAGGTGTCCCCGTTACCCACGGGTTCGGGTTGGCTTTTCCATTCATTATATTCCATTTTATATTAAGAAGTTGAGGGTCGCTACAGAAAGATTACAGATAGATTATATAGAAAGAAAGTACAGACATATTACACAGTTATAGCATCAAGATGCTACAGATATTATAGTCTTTACAGTACAAATTAATAGTGTCATGGTTATTTTGGAAACATGATGAAAATAATATAAAGAGTATAGTATGTATATATATAGTATTAGATCCCTGTGGAAAAATTACAGACAGATACAGTACAGATATAGAATACAGAGCACGGTACCATTGCTAGATACAGATAGAGTGCAACCACATATCTTAGATAGTATGTGGGTGCCGTCGACCATGCTCGGAGAGTATGCAGCTCCCCAGTTCACTGGATGGAGGGGGCCGGTTCGACGAGGTAGCAGCCAGTCTCGAGCTTAGGAGTGTATGTAGTTTGGCCGAGCTGAAGGAGTGTAAAGTATAGTGACTTACCTGGAGGGCCGACTAGAATAAGTCCCACCTACGGACCGCACAACCCTATCATGAGGGGTCAAATCATGACATACAGAGTCTCAGGGAAAGAACACAGTTATGTATATGTATACAGTTTTACAGCTTTTATTGTATATAGTATGATGTAGCATTATGAATGATAGAAAGTCCAGATGATACAAATGTTTTAAGTTATTATACATGTGTTTTGTATAATTGCCAGATCATGCAATTTTGAAAACTATTATTATAATTTTATGACTCGGTCGCCACACACTAGTAATAGCATATTTCCACTTACTAAGCGTCGACTCACCCCATTACTTTACCATTTTTCAGGTGAGCCAGCTAGGCGAGCAGATTAGACTCGCAGATAGGAAGTTTACTTGATTACCTCGGTTGTAGGGTGAATTATAACAGAGTTTTGTATTTTTGGGATAGATGATGCTGGAGGGGTTTATTTTGTATGGCTATGGTATGTATATACTGGATTCTGGTATTGTATAGTATATGTATAAATGGTTATATGATTTGTATTTTTGCTGCTTAGGTATGAATGTAGATATATATATAAATGGTAAGAATTCTGAGGACATTACAATTTGGTATCAGAGCCTAGGTTGCCCGGTTCTATAGACTCTAAAGTGCAGCGGAAAATAATACTAGAGTATAGGAAAAAGATTTAAGGTTTTGTTCTGTGATCTGGATACGGGATTTCCTGATTGTTTCTATGTTTTTTCTAGGATGATGATTCCAGGAAAATCATAGTAAACTGTCGACGAGTCATGTGTTTAGGTTGTAGGATTGGATTGTGGGATAGGATCAAGGGGAAAAGTTGATAATGAATTTCAAGTTTTAGTTAAAGGAAATAAGCTAGATCTTTGTGGGAAATAGGATTCTAAAAATGGTGTTCTATATGTTTACAGGATGGACCCAGGAGGCAGTAGCGCTCACGCCAGTGGGGATGATGAAGCTGGACCTTCTGGCGCAGGAGGTGGAGATTTCGATGCTGTGCTACGCAGTGTGGCTCAACAGGTTATGGTTGAGATAGCACAGAGCTCTAGAGAGTAGGGAGATCCATCTCTAGTTCAGGGATGTACCATAGAGAAATTTATGAAGATGAATCCGCTGACCTTTTCTGGAGCGGCTGATCTTGCAATTGCTGAGAATTGGATACAGGAGATGGAGAAGATTCTGACAGTACTTCATTGCACCGATGAGTAGAGGGTCTTATATGCTACATATAGGTTAGCGGGGGAGGCCGAGAGATGGTGGTCAGCCACCAGACTGTTGGAGGAGTAGAGGGCGATACCAGTACTGATGACCTGGTCCCGATTTAGGGACATGTTCTTTATTAGATATTATCCTGCTTCAGTTAGAGATGCTCGAGTACAGAAGTTTTTGAGTCTGTCCCAAGGGTCATTGACTATTCAGCAGTACGTCACGAAATTTATCGAGCTATCGCGTTTCTGCCACTATATTGTTCTAGATGAAGCGAAGAAGGTTAGAATGTTTGAGAGAAACTTGAGGCATGATATTTACAGGAAGGTGGTAGTACTGAGGATCCAAGACTTCTTAGAGTTGGTTGTTAGGGCTATTATAGCAGAGGAAAGTTTGCTTAGAGAGACGGAGGCACAGAGTCAGAGGAAGAGGACTGCGCCCTTGAGTTATCAGGCGGGTCCTAGCCGAGGCCCTTGGAGAGGGGGTAGATTTGGCGGAGGCCAAAGACAGATGGTAGAGCACGAAGGATTTCAGGGCGGACAACTTCCTGTCATTTGTCCTAGATGCAGGCGAAGACATCCTGGTGAGTGCCGACTGGGGGAAAATGTTTGTTATCGATGCGGGAGGCTTGGTCATATGGCTTGATCATGTCAGATGCCGTCAAATTATGCACAGGCTCCCAGACCATTTCGAGATGGATATCAGGTGCCCCACAGTGGTCAGCAGAGGAAAACTGCGCTGGTGAGCGTCTACGCATTGACATCGGGAGACGCTGAGACGGCTAGAGACATGGTCACAGGTACTCTTACTGCTTTACCATTTAAAATGATTGTTTTATTTGATACAGGTGCCACCCACTCTTTTATATCTGCAGGATATGTGAAAATAGCAAGAATTGAGACACAACTATTAGATATAGAACTGTATGTGGGTACGCTGATGGGATATGTGGTTAGATGCAGGAGGGTACTTCGAAATTTTCCAGTAAATATTCAGGAGAAAGTGTTATTAGCCAATCTTGTGGTCCTGGATATGCATGAATTTGACGTGATACTGGGCGTGGATTGGTTAGCTATTTATCACGCTAGCATTAATTGCCATTAGAAAGAAGTGATTTTTAGACCCCCGGGTGAGCCATAATTTAGAATTATGGGTTCACGTGTGCGTGCCTCGCCACAACTGGTGTCGCCTATTCAGGTGAGGAGACTATTACATGATGGTTACCAGGGGTATGTCGCATACATAAAAGAATTGCCAAAAGAAGAATTGAGACAAGCTGATATACCAGTAGTAAGAGAGTTTCTAGATATATTTCCAAAAGAATTACCTGGTTTGCCACCTGATCATAAGATTGAGTTCACTATAGACCTGTTGTTAGGATCTACGCCAATATCTAAAGCACTGTACTGTATGGCTCTAGTTGAGTTGAAAGAACTGAAAGATCAACTACAAGAATTACTGGATAAGGGTTTTATCAAGCCTAATGTGTCACCCTAGGGAGCGCCAGTTTTATTCGTGAAAAAGAAAGATGGAACCATGAGGTTATGCATCATAAATTGATAGTCAAGAATAAATATCCTCTCCCTAGGATCGATGATTTATTTGATCAGCTCTAGGGGACCTAGGTTTATTCTAAAATTGACCTGCGGTTGGGTTACCATCAGGTAAAAGTTAGAGCAGAGGACATTTCGAAGACCGCTTTTCGTACTAGATATGGGCATTATGAGTTTTTAGTGATGCCATTTGGGTTGACTAATGCACCAACGGTATTCATGGATTTGATGAATCGAGTGTTCCATCAGTACTTAGACCAGTTCGTAGTTGTATTTATTGATGACATATTGGTCTACTCAAAGAGTTTTGAGGAGCACGAGCATCATTTGAGGTTGGTATTGCAGACATTGAGAGAGAGAAAGTTATATGCGAAGTTCAATAAATATGAATTCTGGCTAAAACAGGTTACTTTTCTTGGCCATGTGAGGAGCACGAGCATCATTTGAGGCTGGTATTGCAGACATTGAGAGAGAGAAAGTTATATGCGAAGTTCAATAAATATGAATTCTGGCTAAAACAGGTTACTTTTCTTGGCCATTTGATTTATGAAGTAGGTGTATTAGTTGATCCAAGTAAAATAGAGGCAGTGGTGAGTTGGGAAAGGTCGGGAAATGTTCAGGAAGTCAGGAGTTTTCTGGGATTAGCAGGTTATTACCGGCGCTTTGTGGATGGTTTCTCTAAACTATCAGGTCCATTAACACGACTTACGAGAAAAAATATAAAATTTGAATGGACTGATGACTGTGAGCAGAGTTTTTAAGAGTTAAAGCGGTGATTAGTATCAGCTCCGGTGTTAGCTATTCCATCAGGGGAGGATGGGTTTGTAATATACAGTGATGCCTCTTTGAAAGATCTTGGATGCATGTTGATGCAGCACGGCAGGGTTATTGCATATGCGTCTAGCCAGCTTAAAGAATATGAGAAGAATTATCCTACCTATGACTTAGAGCTTGTTGCGATGGTGTATGCTTTTAAGATTTGGAAGCATTACCTGTATGGTGGGAAGTGCGAGATTTTCATGGATCACAAGAGCTAGAAGTATTTCTTTACCCAAAAAGAGTTGAATATGAGGCAAAGAAGGTGGCTAGAGCTTATTAAAGACTATGATTACACAATTAGTTACCACCCAGGAAAGGAAAATGTAGTGGCAGATGCTCTGAGTAGGAAATCAAGGGAACCCGTACTAGCAGCTATGGAGATTTCACATTTAATTCTAATGGATTTGGAGAGGCTCAGTATAGAATTGGTAAAAAAGAGTCCTCAGACAGTTATTGCCAGTCTAGTGGTTCAACCTACACTATACGAGAGGATTAAAGCAGCTTAGGGTAATGATGCGGAGTTGGCAGAGGTGATGGCTAGAGTGCAAGATGGTCAAGGAGAGGAGTTCAGCATATCAGATGATGGAGCCCTGCGATTCCGTGCTAGACTTTGTGTTCCTGCAGATACCGAGATCAGGAGAACTATATTAGAGGAGGCTCACAGATCCCTATACACCGTTCATCCAGCTAGCACTAAAATGTATCAGGATCTACAAGAGTATTTCTGGTGGAGTGGAATGAAAAGGGAGATAGCTGAATTTGTACAATAATGCTTGACGTGCCAGCAGGTTAAAACTGAGCACCAGAGACCGGTAGGACAGTTGCAGCCATTGTTCATTCCAGAGTGGAAATGGGATCACGTTTCGATGGACTTCGTTATGGGGTTACCACCAGTGTGGTAGGGGTTGAATACAATTTGGATGGTTGTTGATTGTCTGACGAAGACCGCTCATTTCATTCCAATTAAAGTTAATTACTTCATGGATAGACTGGCAGAGATATATGTTCAGGAGATAGTTCGCGTCCATGGTGTACCGGTATCCATAGTTTCGGACCGAGATCCTCGAGTCACTTCACGATTTTGGAAAAGTTTTCAGGAAGTTATGGGCACACAGTTAGCTTTTAGCACTACTTTCCACCCTCATATAGATGGACATACGGAGAGGACGATTTAGACATTAGAAGATATGCTTCCTGCTTGTGTGTTGGATTTTGAGGGTAGCTGGATTCAATTTCTACCGCTAGTTGAATTTGCTTATAATAACAGCTACCAGGCTAGTGTTGGCATGACACCTTACGAGGCATTATATGGCAGGAGATTTTGTTCTCCTCTCTTCTATGACGAGGTAGGCAAAAGGCGAGTTTTGGGTCTAGAGATAGTACAGCAGGCTTGTGACAAGGTCCGACTAAATAAAGAAAGAATCAGTACAGCACAGAGTCGGCAGAAAAGTTATGCAGATACTCACCGCCGAGAGTTAGAGCTTGATGTGGGAGATCAAGTATTTTTGAAGATATCTCCTCTGAAAGGAGTTATGAGGTTTGGAAAGAAGGGCAAGTTGAGTCCTAGGTATATTGGCCTTTTTAAGATACTAGAGAAAATAAGGTCAGTTGCCTATAAGCTAGCTTTGTCACCAGCTTTAGCTCGAATTCATGATGTGTTTCATGTTGTTATGTTGAGGAAATATGTCCCAAACTCATCCCACATAATCAGTTATGCAGAGGTAGAGCTTAAGGATTCACTAACTTATGAGGAAACAACAGTACAAATTTTAGACAGAAAGACACAAGTACTGCACACAAAAGAAATACAGTTAGTTAAAGTTTTGTGGAGGAATCACGCCATAGAAGAAGCTTCTTGGGAGCTTGAGGAACAGATTAGACTAAAATACCCGCAAATATTTCAAGAGGTATAAAGGTAATTAGGTAAAGTATAATAGTTAGATAAGTTTCTTTTGCATGTACATGTATTGATTTTAGTTAGTAGATAGTTTTTAGTTTTTATATGTGTAATCTCCCAGAACATAAATGTAACCACGGTATTCCTCCACCACAAGTGAGGGCAGGTAATAAAATAAGTAGACCCTTTTCTTTTAGAGGATGATGGAGTGTATAAATGGAAATAGTAAATTTCGAGGACAAAATTTTATAAGGAAGGGAGAATGTAACGACCCGAAAAATAATGGTATTTAAATAATAAAGAGAGAGGGAAATGGAAATAGGAATAGAAGGAGGCAATAGGCTTTGTCGACGAACTCTTCGCATTCGTCGACGACATTGCACTTTGAGGCCTCATCGCTTCGTTGCCAAGGTCCCCTTATGCGCTTGTCAACGAACTCCCTATGTTCGTCGACAACATTGCACTTTGAGGATAATAACCCGAAAGATTTTTCCACAGGGCCTCGTCGACAAACACAGGGAGTTCGTCGACGAGCGCATAAGGGGACCTCGGCAACGAAGCCACACCTCGTCGATGAGAAAATACCGAGAAGGGTTTTTGGCATAGTCTAAAATTCGTCGACGAGGGAGGAAGTTCATCAACGAAATTATTAAAGGACTCGTCGACGAGGTGACGTGTCTCGTCGACGAATCCGGTTCTATAAATAGTGAAAACCCGGATTTTTGATGAAAAACTAGCGCAAGCAATCTCCTTTTTCTCTCTCTATGCCCCTCTTCCATTCTCTCTTCGATTCCGGGTCCGTTTTACGCTGAATAGACGATTTGAAACCATTATGACGCTCTTGGCGAAGTTCTTTGCAAGTTTGCTGGAGCTGATCGTTGGTGGAGTTGGTTTGGATTTCGTCCCAATCTCAGGGTAAGACATTTTACTCGGTATTTGTCTTTCCTTTAGTTATAAGAAATACAATACACAAAAAAATACTAATGTTTTGTTCTGAAAGATGTGGTTTTCAGGATTTTGAGTTAGGAACCCTGCGGGTATTGGGCTAGAGTACAATAGGGGCTTTTTAGAGATAAGATAAGGGAAATATGCTATGCTAGGAGATTTATTTATGTTATCAGAAATTATATATATATATATATATATATATATGCATGTATACCAGATATTATACAGAATGTGAATTTTCAAAGTATATGTGGCCTGAGTACATGATATTGATATGCAATTTTTCAGTATTTCAAGTTATACAGCTATAGATAGATAATTGCAGATTTTATACAGACAGAATATGTACACATATACAGTTTTATTCAGATGATTACACAGACAGATATATATATATATATATATATATATCGGTATACAGATATTTATTGAGAACATTATATTTAGTGTATATAGAAAGTTATGTTTTCCTAAATGCCATAACACTCAGATTATACAGAAAGAAAGATTACAGACAGATTATATAGAAGGAAAGTATAGACAGATTACACAGTTATAACATCAAGATGCTACAGATATTACAGTATTTACAGTACAAATTAATAGTGTTATGGTTATTTTGGAAATATGATGAAAACAGTATAAAGAGTATAGTATGTATATACATAGTATCAGATCCCTGTGGAAAGATTACAGATAGATACACTACAGATATAGAATACAGAGCACGATATCGTTGCTAGATACAGATAGAGTGTAACCACATATCTCAGATAGTGTGTGGGTACCGTCGACCGTACTCGAAGAGTATGTAGCTCCCTGGTTCGCTGGGTGGAGGGGGCCGGTTCGATGAGGTAGCAGCTAGTCTCGAGCTTAGGAGTGTATGCCATTTGGCCGAGCTGGAGGAGTGTAGAGTATAGTGACTTACCTGGAGGGCCGACCAGGTTAAGTCCCGCCTACGAGCCGCACAACCCTTTCATGAGGGGTCAAATCATGACATACAGAGTCCTAGGGAAAGAACACAGTTATGTACGTGTATACAGTTTTACATCTTTTATTGTATATAGTATGATGTAGCACTATGAATGATAGAAAGTTCATAAGATTCAAATGTTTTACATTATTATACATGTGTTTTACAGAATTGTCAAATCATGTAGTTTTGAATACTATTATTATAATTTTATGACTCGGTCGCCACACACTAGTAATAGCATATTTCCACTTACTGAGCGTTGACTCACCCCATTACTTTACCATTTTTCAGGTGAGCCAGTTAGGCAAGCAGATTAGACTAGCGAATAAGAAGTTTACTTGATTACCCCGGCTGTAGGGTGAGTTATGATAGAGTTTTGTCTTTTTGGCGTAGATGATGCTGGAGGGGTTTATTTTGTATGGCTATGGTCTGTATATACTGGATTCTGGTATTGTATAGTATATATATAAATGGTTATATGATTTGTGTTTCTGCTGCTTAGGTATGAATGTAGATATATATATATATATAAAATGGTAAGAATTCTGAGGACATTACACAGAGAGAGAGAGAGAGAGAGAGAGAGGAGTGTTTGCGCAAGAATTCGGCCAAAAATAAAGTTTTTACCCATTTATACATCGGCCTTTGTCAACGAGCCACGTCACCTCGTCGACGAGGTCAAGAAGGAATTTCGTCGAAGAGTGCTCCCCTTCGTCGATGAAATTCAGAGCTGTACAAAATGGCCACTTGGTATTTTCTCATCGATGAGATGCAACCTCGTTGACGAGCCCTATATACAACGTCGCCGACGAACGAGAAGCATTCATCGATGAAGCCTACCGTCCGTCTTTTTAAATTTCGCATTTTCCTCTCCCTTAATATTTAAATACCATTATTTCTCGGGTCATTACATTCTCCCCTCCTTATAAAATTTTGTCCTCAAAATTTACTATTCATACAACTCATCATCCCTTAAAGGCAAAATGGTCTACTTATTTTATTACTTACCCTCGCTTATGGCGGAGGAATACCGTGGTTACATTCCAAGTCCTAAGAGATTACATATACAAAAGAAAATTCTCTCAAAACTAAAAATACCATTTACTAACTGAAGTATTACATGTACCTTCAAAAGATATACTACCTATTTACTTACATTTCCTAATTACATTCAAAATTCTTGGAACAATTGCGGGTACTTCTATCTAATTTGCTTCTCGAGCTCCCAAGAAGCCTCTTCTACTGCATGATTCCTCCATAGAACCTTTACCAGAGGAATCTTCTTATTACATAGTTCCTGTTCTCTTCTGTCCAGAATCTGCATGGGTACCTCCTCATAGACTAGTGAATTACTGAGCTTTAACTCACCATAAATGATAATATAAGAAGGGTCTGGGACGTATTTTCTCAACATAGAAACATGGAATACGTTGTGAATTCTAAATAACACAGGCGATAAAGCTAACCTGTAGGCAATCGGTCCCACTTTCTCAAGGATCTCAAATGGACCGATAAACCTAAGACTAAGTTTACCCTTCCTTCCAAACCTCATAACACTTTTTAACGGAGCTATCTTCAAAAATACATGATCTCCACCATCAAATTCTAAAGTCTTGTGGTGATTATTGGCATAACTCTTCTGTCGGCTCTTAGCTGCACTAATTCTATCCCTGATGAGTCGAACCTTATCGTACGCCTGCTGCACAAGCTCTGGTCCCACGACTCACCGCTCGCCTATCTCATCCCAATACAAAGGAGATCGACATCTCTTACCGTATAAAGCCTCAAATAGTGTCATGCCAATACTGGTCTGGTAACTGTTATTATACGCGACTCCACCAGCTGCATGTACTAAGTCCAACTACCCCCAGAATCTAATACGCATGCTCGGAGCATATCTTCTAGTATCTGTATCGTCCTCTCAGTCTTCCTATCTGACCGAGGATGGAATGTCGTGCTAAACGATAGCTGAGACCCTAAAGCTTCTTACAAGCTTCTCCAGAACCATGACATGAAACGTGGGTCTCGATCTAACACAATAGATACAGGCACTCCATGAGAACAAACTATCTCTTGAACATAAATCTCTGCTAAATGGCTAAGGGAATAGCTGATCTTGATAGGGAGAAAATGGGTGGTCTTAGTCAAGTGATCTACTACCACACAAATCGCATTTTGGCCATGCAACGTCGATGGTAGCCCTGAGATAAAATCCATAGATATGTGATCCCACTTCCACTCTGGGATAAATAACGGCTGCAACTGACCCCGCCGACCTCTGGTGCTCAACTTTTACCTGCTGGCACATAAAAAACTAGGCTACATACTCGGTGATCTCTCTCTTCATACCACTCTACTAGTAAAACTCTCGCAGATCCCTGTACATTTTCATACTGCCAGGATGAACTATATACAAAGATCTGTGAGCCTCCTCCAAAATAGTCTTCCTGATGTCAGCATCAATAAGAACACACAATCTAGAACGAAATCGTAAAGTTCCGTCATCTGAAATGCAGAATTCCTCTCCATGAACAGTCTGTACTCTATTTATCACCTCTGCTAATTCTGGGTCTTCCTTCTGAGCGGCTTGAATTCTTTCCTACAGAGTAGGTTGTACCACTAAACTGGTGATACATACTGAAGGATTACTCTTGATCAATTCGATGCCGAGTCTCTCCAGATCCATCATGTTCGGATGTTGGATCTCCATAGCCGCCAACGCTGATTCCCCAGACTTCCTGCTCAGTGCATCAGCTACGACATTTGCTTTCCTTGGATGGTAATTGATAGTACAATCAAAATCTTTAATAAGATCCAACCACCTTCTCTGTCTCATATTTAGTTCCTTATGAGTGAAGAAATACTTTAAACTCTTGTGGTCGGAGAAAATCTCACACCGCTCGCCATACAGGTAATGCCTCTAAATCTTCAATGTGTATATCACAATAGCCAATTCAAGATCATGGGTAGGGTAGTTCTTCTCATATTCTTTCAACTGTCTAGACGCATATGCCACCACCCTGCTATGCAGCATCAATACACAGCCAAGCCCCTTCAAGTATGCATCACTGTAAATGACGTAACCCTCACCCCCCGACAGGATGATCAATACTGGTGTTATGACAAGTCTTTGCTTTAATTCATGAAAACTTTGCTCACAACTGTCATCCCATTCAAATCTAGCATTCTTCCTGGTCAATCGTGTCATAGGCCCTGATAAATATGAGAATCCCTCAACAAAACGGCGGTAATAACTAGCTAATCCCAAAAAACTCTTGATCTCCTAGACGTTCCTCGGTCTAACCCAATTCACTACCGCCTCGATCTTACTAGGATCCACAGAATTTCCATCTCTTGAGATAACATGCCCTAAAAACATAACTTTCTCGAGCCAGAAGTCGCATTTGCTGAACTTTGTATACAACTTCTTCTCTCTGAGCATCTATAAAATCTGCCTTAAATGTATCTCGTGCTCCTCATAGCTCCTCGAATAGACAAGTACATCATCAATAAAACCAACAACAAACTGATCTAAATATGGATGAAAAATCCTATTCATCAAATCCATATATATAGCAGGAGCATTCGTTAGACCAAATGGCATAACAAGGAACTCGTCATGCCCATACCTGGTCCTGAAGGCCGTCTTCGATACATCCTCTGCTCTTACCTTTACTTGATGGTAGCCTGATCTGAGGTCGATCTTAGAATACACCCGTGTACTTTGGAGCTGGTCAAACAAATCATCTATACAAGGTAAAGGATACTTGTTCTTGATTGTCACTTTATTAATCTCCCTATAATCTATGCACATCTTCATAGACCCGTCCTTCTTCTTCACAAATAGTACTGGAGCTCCCCACATAGATACACTAGGTCATATGAAGCCCTTATCAAGTAAATCCTACAACTGATCTTTTAATTCTGCCAACTCTACCGGTGCCATTCGATACGGTGCTTCAAAGATCGGCGTTGTACTTGGAAGTAGATCAATGGGAAAATCTACCTCACAATCAGGTGGCAAACCTGGTAATTCATTTGGAAACACATCGGTAAACTCCTTTACCACTGGCGTATTAGTGAGCTTCACTTCATTCCCTACTATTTCCTTTACAAAGGCCACAAATCCCTGACAACCACTTAGGAGTAGTCTCCTTGCTTGAATAGCTGAGATCATCTGAGACAGAGATTGCACTTGTGACCCTATAAATCTGAATTCTGGTATTCCTGGCGGTCTGAATATCACTTCCCTCGCACGACAATCTATACTGACAAAATTAGCTACTAGCCAATCCATGCCGAAAACGATATCAAACCCATGCATGTCCAGCACCACTAAGTCAGTAGATAAAATCCTCCCGTGAACATCAACTAAACAACCACGAAGCACCCTACTACATCTCACTGTTGACCTGGTTGGTGTAGCTACTAAGAATTCAACATCTAATGTCTATGTTTCTGCCCCACACAATTTAACACACCCCAAAGATAAAAACGAGTGTGTGGTCCCCGAGTCAAAAAGTGTAATAACTTTAAATGAAAACATATTAACCGTACCTGTCACCACGTCGCTGGCTATCTCAGCATCACCCGACATCAGAGCAAAAACCCTAGCTGGGGCCATATTCTGCTACTGGCCTCCACATGGCGCCTAGTAGCTTCCTTGAGCAGGTCTAGGAGCAGGAGCAGCACCAGTCTGAGTTTGACAATCCTTCACCGTATTCTCTAGCTCCCCACATCGGTAGTAAACATCTCACCCGGCACAACACTCCCCTAGGTGTCTCTTCCCACAAGTTGGGCAAACTGGAAGTGGCTGTATACCCTGAAAACCTCGAGTCCCTGTCTCCTACCTCCGATCTCTGTAATAGCCACCTCTCTTCCACGAACCATAACCAACTCCTTGATGAGAACTAGAAGGTGTGGATCTCTTCTTCTGTCTCTGCTCCTTAGCCTCTAACCGCTCTCCAATCTCTGCTCCTCAGCCTCTAACCGCTCTATCCACCAGCTCAGCAAAATCCTACAACTTCAAAATCGACACCTTCTTATAAATTTCTCTCCTCAGACCTCTTTCAAACTGTCGTACCTTCTTTATCTCATTTGGAATAATGTATGGGGCGAAGCGAGATAGTTCGATGAATCTCGCCGTGTACAACTATACGGTCTGCTGTCCCTGCTTCAGATTCAGGAACTCCTCTATCTTAGCTTCCCTAGATGAGGCTGGAAAATACTTGTTGAAGAATGTCTCCTTAAACTGCTCCCACGTCATCTCCACAGGTACTGTCCTCTGTTGCTCAAGGAGTTCCACCGCCATCCACCACCTCTTGGCCTCTCTAGTCAATCTGTAGGTAGCATGCAAGACCCTCTGCTCCTCTGAACATTGTAGCACTGCAAATATTTTCTCTATCTCCTGCACTTAGTTTTCAGCGACTGTAGGATCAGTTCCTTTTGAGAAAGCTAGAGGATTCATATTAATGAATTTTTCAATCGAACTACCATAGCCTGCCGATGGACCACCTTGTTCCCTCTAACTCCTAGCAATTTCGACTATAACTTGCTGTGTCACGCTACGTAAGACTACATCTGAATCACCACTCATAGTGCCTAAGGGTCTAGCACCCTCATTCCCACTGGCATGGGCACTACTGCCACCAAGGTCCATCCTGAAAAAAAAAATAACTTAACTCAGAACCCCTTCACTATACATATCACCCAACCAATATAGTATATACTCCTAATTAATTTATCTCTCATAATCTTAATTCAAGGTTCAATCCTGCAAACTAGATACCTAACCCGATGATAGTTTACCATGACTTTCTTGAAATCATCACCCCAGGAAAATCACACAAACCACCACGGAAGTCCTGCATCTAGACTACAAAACCAGACCTTAAATCCCATTATTCTATACTCTGATATTATTATTGCAGCATTCTAGAGTCTACAGAACCTAGTATCTTAGGCTCTAATACCAAACCGTAACGACCTGCTTCTCTTAACATATAATAAGACATAATAAGTAAAATAGTCAACCCGAACCCATGGGTAATGGGGACACCTGTCATACACAGCAGAACCTAGGTAGCAGTAAATATAAATCATCATTCTCATAACCACAATATATATATATATATATATATATATATATAATACTAGAGTTAACTATAAACCAAAACACTATGTTTATATACATCGCCCAAAAATAATACGAAATATATCTCTAGGATCCCACATCAAAAACTTCTAATCCTAGTAACTCAATAGACTCAATGGTGGCCACGACCCGCCGGTCCTTCTGGGTTTCCTGAAAATTATTTAATGTTCGAGGGGTGAGACACTTCTTAGTAAGGGAAAATAAATTAAATACAGTTATGTGGCAACATGAACATTTAATGCAATTATACATATATAGTACATTTCATATATCTGTAAACATTCTTCATAATATACTGAATAATCATATACTTTCGTATTTTCTAATAAATCATATAGTTCATAAAATTTCTGGTATAGCTGATAATATTGAAAACATACACAAGATGAATAGCTAGCTGATGTCATGTATTACCCCCCATGACAGGTTGGGTAGCCCAAAGGCGGGACTCGACAATGGCTAGCCGACCACTGCCGAGTCAAAAATGTTTGTAAGTACGATAGGCCCGCCATACCCTGGTCCGGACTGTCAGGTGGATGTCTACAACTATACACTAAAAGCCACATCGACTATCCATCTTACACCCCTTATGGGGTGGTTAGAACAAGTCTGAACATAGATATCTGATCTATATAGCTACGGTATCGTGCTCCTGAAACTGAACTAAACTAACATCTGGGTTCTGATAACATATAATACATGATAATATAGCATTTAACATAAATGGATTGATAGCATTTCAATACTTTCATAAATACGGCCTTGCGCTGAACATTTCATAAATATGGCCTTGCACCGAACATTTCATAAACACGGCCTTGCGCCAGAAACATATATCATACACGACCTTGCACTGGCTATCAATCATAGCCTTGCACCGAAAATCTTATACATTTCATTATGAGTAAATAAGTCATTGATCATGTATTTCCAAAATCATCATATATTGCATTATTTCATAATTCCTGAAAACATGCTTATTTGTAAAATTGTCATACTATAATACATATCATGTAAAAATAATATTCATGCCACACAATGCTGAATAAAATCATACATTTCATTCTTAAATCGTAATTCTTGTATAACAACAGTATTTTCCCCAAATATGCATTTACTAAATAATATTCATATATAATACATGTTTTTCTGAAAATTAATTTTCTGATAAATAATAGTAATTTGCATGGAAAATAACAGCTTTAGTTTATTCCCTTACCTGACACTGAAAAGAAACCCCCTAAAATGTCGGTCCTGCACTTGTACGGTTCCCCACTCAACTCCCTGAAAACAATAACTCTCAAAACTAAATTTCAGTATTTTTTTTTTATGAATATCATTTCCTATAACTACGGAAAACCCAAATTCTGAATAAAATGCCTTACCTTAAACCAGGGATGAACTTGAATTTAAACCAACCAACGATTCGCCTTGGCAGATGTGCAGAGAACTTCTACAGGAGTGTCGTGGTGGCTTCAGATTGTCGAACTGGTGTAAATTCAGCCCGAGATCGTAGAGAGAAGGTAGGAGGGACGTAGAGGAGAGAGAGAGAGAGAGAGGAGTGTTTGCACAAGAAGTCGGCCAAAAATGATGTTTTTACCCATTTATACATCGACCTTCGTTGATGAGCCACGTCACCTCGTCGACGAGGTCAAGAAGGGACTTCGTTGATGAGTGCTCCCCTTCGTCGATGAAATTCAGAGTTGTACAAAATGGTCTCTCAGTATTTTCTCGTCGACGAGACGCACCCTCGTCGATAAGCCCTATACACAACGTCACCGACGAACGCGAGGTGTTCTTCGACGAAACCTGCTATCTCCCTTTTTAAACTTCCCATTTTCCTCTCCCTTAATATTTAAATACCATTATTTCTCGGGTCATTACATTTTCTATTTTTAAAATTTTTTGTAACATAAGTTTATAAGTAGCTTTATTGGTTTTGTCTAATTTTTGTTAGACTAACTAAAAAAATGAAAAAAAAAGGTGCAAGACATGTCATGTATGGGTTTATCCATCACACTCATACAACATAATTAATTCATCATAAATTTTCAATAGTGTCTAAAAATTTATTGATCATTTATAAACTATGAAGACAATGCTATGTCTTATTTAATAATTTTTGTTAGTAGCATGGGTCAAAAATGGTAGTTGAAAAATGTTTTGATGTCAAATTTGTCCAAGACAGAGTTGGATGTTAGCACTCAAGGTCTTCACAAGTGTTGTTGCTTAGATTTATCTACTACCAAACCCATTTTTCATTGTTTTATATAGTTTTTAAGCCACAATAGATACTCTCATTCAAAAAATCATTTTGATTGTCCGTCATCGTTGCTACTAATGTATGAATTATTGGCATAATTGTGATAATTATACAACATTTTACAAAAGTTTTACTATTAAGTGTAGATCTCTTGAACACTTCGGACAGGAATGCAATGACCTCTGTTGTGAGATAAAATCGGCGGTGACCAGTTGGACTGCTCTCCGGCTTCCGTTAACCTGAAAAGGGGAAAAGGAGGAAAGGCTTGGAGGATCTAGGGTGTACTCTAGGGGATCGCTCTGATGCCTAAATAAGGGAAATGCTTCAGAGAGGCTAAATGCCATAGTAAGAATGGGTGTTGAATGACTTATCTTGGCTTCTTCCACATGTCCCTTCTTATAGTGGCTAGAGTTAACCATTGAGTTGAATTGTCTTTATGGCATAGGGACGTGAATAGCTCCTAGGTCATAAAGTGCTTACGTGTATCACTCCAAGAATTTAAGGCACTAGTGTGGATCTCTCCTCCTCTCTATTGGGTTGGAGTTGATTGCTCTCGCTGGAAGGTCTAACTTGGGGAGTGATGACTAGGTGTTGACTTCCTCTTATTGACTGATATATTTTGGGCATATCAATTGTCCCCCTCCTTAGTTTCAAATTTCCAAAAGAAACTTTGAAAGTTGTCTTGTCTTCTTCTCATATATATTAGTTGCCCCCCCTTATCATCATTTTTTAAGGAATATCTGCTGCTCGACTAGTTGACTTCAACCCGGTTCGGCTGATCCAAGTAGATGGTGGGGCTCAAACAGCTTGCCAAGCCGAGAGGGGAGTGGTACGTCTTTTTCGAGCTAATCCTAGGGAGGACGGTTGATTCAAGTTGACGATGGGGCTTGAACGGCTTGTCGAGCCGGTCCCGATAGGGTTTGGCTGATTCGAGCCGTAGTGGCGCCCCGTTTATATTAAGCTGATTATTTTTGAACCGCCATTCTCGAGGACCTGTGTTGAGGAGACATCTCTGACCAGCTTCGTTTGTTTGTTTTTCTGGGTAGATCCTCCTGACTAGACTCTACTGAGCCCCCTCATGGGGGAATTTTGTTCCCCCTAGCCCTTGCCAAGCAGCTTCTCAAGACTTTGTTGAGCTATTTGTGTCTACTGCTCTCACTGGCTTCTGCTGCTGAGATATTTTGGTTGAGCTGCTCTACGAGGCACTTTTCCCCGAGCTGCTGCTCCTAGGCATTTTTACCGAGCTGATTTTTACTGAGCTACTCTTCGAAGCACTTTTTGCTGAGCCGTTGCTTCGAGGCATTTTTTTCGAGATGTTTTTGCCGAACTACTCTTTGAAGCACTTTTTGCCGAGCTATTGTGCCATGTTGCTTTTCGAGGCATTTTTGTCAAACTATTTTTTGCTGAGCTGCTCTTCAAGGCACTTTTTTCCGAGCTGTTGCTTCGAGGCATTTTTGCAGAGCAGCTCTTCGAGGCACTTTTTGCTGAGCTGTTGCTCTTCGAGGCACTTTTTGATGAGCTGTTGCTCTTCAAAGCACTTTTTGCCAAGTTGTTGTGCTGAGCTGCTCATTGAGGCATTTTTGCCGAGCTATTTTTGCCAAACTACTCTTCGAGGCACTTTTTGCCAAGCTATTTTTGCTGAGTTGCACTTCGAAGCACTTTTTGCTGAGCTGTTGCTTGAAGGCATTTTTGCCAAGTTTTTCTTCAAGGCACTTTTTGCCGAGCTATTTTTTGCCAAGTTGCTCTTTGAAGCACTTTTTGTTGAGCTATTGTGCCGAGTTGCTCTTCGAGGCATTTTTTTCTGAGCTGCTCTTCGAGGCACTTTTTGTTGAACTATTTTTTGTCGAGTTGCTTTTCGAAGCACTTTTGCCGAGCAAGCTGTGCCGAGCTGCTGCTTCGAGGCATTTTTGCCGAGCTATTGCTTCAGGGCATTTTTACCGAGCTGGTTTTTGTAGAGCTACTCTTAATGGCTTTTTCTGCCGAGTTGGCTATGCTAAGCTGCTCTTTGAGTTGTGCTTGTTAGTTGGACTGTTGCGTGGCCTCATGAGTTGTGCTTGTCAATTGGGCCTTATCTGCCTAATGAGCTATGTTCATTTGTTAGGTTGTTGTGGGGCCTCATGAGTTGTGCTCGTCAATTGGACCTTATTTGCCAAATGAGTTGTGCTCATTTTTTTGGGTTGTTGTGCGGCCTCACAAGCCGTACTCGTCAATTAAGCTTTGTTTGTCTAATGAGTTGTGCTCATTTGTTGGGCTGTTGCGCGACCTCACGAGTTGTGCATGTCAGTTGGGCCTTGTTTTCCTAGTGGGCTGTGCTCCTTTATTGGGATGTAAGTTTGACCGCTTTGAAGCAACGTTGAAGTCTTTTCCCGATGTTTGCCGCCCTGCAAAAGTGTAATAAGTGCCTGTCAAATCGGTTGTACCTTGGGAAGTCAAGGATTCTTGGAACTAGCACCATGTCAGTGCATGTACA
Source organism: Malania oleifera (assembly GCF_029873635.1). Taxonomy (NCBI): domain Eukaryota; kingdom Viridiplantae; phylum Streptophyta; class Magnoliopsida; order Santalales; family Ximeniaceae; genus Malania; species Malania oleifera. The sequence continues at coordinate 62,377,633 of NC_080424.1, forward strand.
AGGATTTCGATATCTTTTCCCTCGAGACGCACACCCTATTGATGCATTCGTACCTTATCGAGATGCCAATTTTCTTGGGGATCCATGCAGGCTCTCTCTATAAAGGTCGTGGGCTCCTTCATTCGCTCCTCATCTCACCCAAAAGGTCCCTTCTGTCTGCTAGGTATACTCTCATTTTGCCTTTTCCTTGGTTGTTTTTCTTCTCTTTTGTGTGCCATTGCATGTTTGTCTTGTTCTTCATGTTCTTTGCTGTTCTTATGAGAAGTTTGCCTTTTTGATATGCTTTTACATAGTGTCTGTCATGTTTTTATGCAAAATCTACCTGTTTGATCTTGTTTGGCACAATATCTTCTGTGTTTTTGTGGAAAGATCACCTATTTCATCCATTTGCATAAATTGTTTGTCTTGTTGTCTTGCTCGTTAAAGTATTGCCTTCACCAAGAGGGGATCCCCACTTCAGCAAGGATAACGACTTCTACTCCAAATGCGAGCATAAATGGGGTTTCCCCTGTCACTGCTCGTTGGGTAGTGTACGCTCAGATTATAGAGGGGAGCTCTTCCACACACCTGCCTTGCGCAGACTTGAGTCGCGTCCTTAAATTGTGCAGTATCGTTTGGTTCATGTTTTCCACCTAACCATTACTTTGGGGATGTGCTACTGGTGCGAATAAGAGTTTAATGGACAAGTTAGAGTAGAATTTCTTGAAGCGCTCTATATCGAACTGTCTCCTATGGCCAATGACTATGGCCCTTGAGATTCCAAACCAGCAAACCACCAACATCCACCCGAATCATGTGATGTTCCGCTCGGTTATGTGAGCTAGGTCTTCGACCTCTACCCACTTAGTGAAGTAATCAATTGCCACCAACCGAAATTTCATTTGCCTTGTCGCTTGAGGTAGAGGCCCCAAGATATGTAGTCCCCACTGAGCGAAGGGGAAAGGACCGGTTAGAGGGGAGAGGAGATTGGATGGCCCGTGTGGTACTCCCGCGCATTGTTGGCACCTGTCACACCGTTTGACGAACTCAACAACGTCTTTTCTCATCGTGGGCCGGTAGAATGCTTACTGTAAAGCCTTGCGAGCTAGAGTCCTACTGACTAGATGATTTCCACATACCCCTTCATGGATCTCCCTTAGTACGTACTCTCCTTCTTCATCACTCAGGCACTGCAGGTATGGCAGTGTTAAGGACCGCCTATACAACTCTTTGTCTATGAGTGTGTACCTTGTCACTATCCTCCTCACCTTTAGAGATTCCTTCTTGTCCTCTGGTAAGGATCCATCACGGACGTATCGCATCAGAGGCACCCTACAATCCCCCTAATTTACTTTAGAGTTCAACAAGTTAACACTGCCTTCCTCATAAGAGGGTTTTTTGACTCGCTCTAAGAAAATAACATCCCTCCATTCTGGGCCGATGGCTGAGGCTAATCTCGCGAGTACATCAGCCTTTGCATTCTCGGCCCTCAACACATGCTCTATATCGAAATAAGCGAATGCTTTAGCATATTCTTGGGCCTTGGATAAATACTTCTTCATTTTTTGATCCCTAGTCTCAAATTCTCCTTTCACCTGCTCCACCACTAACTAGGAATCACTTGATACCTTAATTTTTGCTACCCCCAGTGCCTCCGCCAAGCATAGCCCTGCTAGCAAAGCTTCATACTCAGCATCATTGTTTGTTGTTGAGAACTCCAACTTTAGTGCATATAGGGTCTCTGTACTGTCTGATGCCGTGAGGATAAACCCCGCTCCTTCTCCGGCTGCATTAGATAACCCGTCGATGTGTAGCATCTATACCTTTGGTTTTTATGCTACCTCGGGGAGTCTTTTGGTCGTGAAGTCTACTAGTACTTGGGCCTTGACAGCAGGCCTTGGTAGGTACTATATGTCGACCTCGCCCAACTCAATGGACCACTTCATAATCCTTCCCAAACTCTCTGGTCATTGAAAAATTTGTCTCAACAGTAGGTTTGTCAACACAATTACCTTGCATGCTTGAAAGTAGGGCCTCAACTTCCGTGTGGCACAAATGATGGAGGAAGCCGCCTTTTCTATTGTACTGTAATTCTTCTCAACTCCACTCAGCACCTTGCTAGTGTAGTATATGGGTCTGTGCTGCCTACCTTCTTCTCTGACTAGAACCGAACTGACCACATTTGGAGTCGAAGCTATGTATAGGTAGAGGTCTTCTCCTGTCTTCGCCTTTGTTAGTAGCGGCAGAGAGCCAAGATACTATTTGAGTTGTTTAAAGGATCTATTATGCTCCTTCCCCCATACAAATCCTCCTTTCTTCCTTAATGCCTTGAAGAAGGGTAAGCCCTTGTCCCCCGAGCAGAAGACAAATCTGCTGAGGGAGGCTATCCTTCCTATCAAGATTTGGATCTTCTTCTTAGTTCGTAGGGCCTCCATTTCTACTAGCACGCTTATTTTATCTGGGTTAGCTTCTATCCCTTTATGCATCACCATAAACCCAAGAAACTTCCTTGCAGAGACACCAAACTCGCACTTTGAAGGGTTTTGTTTCATTTGGTTCCTGCGCAACAGCTCAAATGTCCCCTTCAGATCTTTGTATTGCTCCTCTGCTTTTAAGCTTTTCATCAGCATGTCGTCAACGTATACCTCCATCATTTTCCTGAGCTAATCTTTAATTATCCTATTCACCAATCTCTGATATGTTGACCCTGCGTTCTTTAATCCGAAGGGCATTACTCGGTAGCAATATAACCATCTCTCAGTGATAAAGGATGTTTTCTCCACATCAGCTCGATGCATTGGGATTTGATTGTATCCCAAGTAGGCATCCATAAAGTTGAGAAGTTCATGCTCAGAGGTCGAATCCACCAACTGATCAATTCAGGGGAGAGGGAAGCTGTCCTTTGGACATGCCTTATTTAAGTCTGTGAAATCTATGTAGGTGCACCACTTTCCATTCGGCTTCCTTACTAGAACCACGTTGCTTAACCACTATGGATAGTTGACCTCCCTAACGAATTTGGCTTGCACCAGCTTCATCACCTCTTCATCAATTACCTTGATTCACTCAATCACAAAGCTCCTTTTCTTCTGCTTTACAGGCTGATGATTGGGGTCAACCTGCAACTTTTGCTCTGTGATCGTAGGGTCAATACCCGGCATATCTTCAGCTGACCAAGCGAACATATTTGCTAACTCGCTCAGTAGCCCACTTAGTTCTACTCTCAAAATGTCGGGTAGGCGACTCCCAATCTGCACACACCTCTCCTAATTCCCGTTTAGGGGTATGCGTGTGATGTTTTCATCCAACGTGCTGATTTGGGGGTATTCCCCCCTCACCTCTAGGTCTTTTACAGTCAAGGTCTCCCTTGCTTCCATCTTCTCTTTTAGGGCTATTACGTAGCAATTCTGAGTCACTGCTTGATCTCCCTTGACCACCCTTCTCCCGTGCGAAGTAGGGAATTTCATCTTGAGGTGGTACATCGATGTTATGGCCTGGACCTCATTAAGCAAGGGGCGGCCTAGTATAATGTTGTATACTAATGGTCGATCGACCACTAGGAATTTCGTCAGTGAAGTGACTTGTTGTGGGGTTGCCCCCATTGTTACCAGTAGTGTGATTGTTCCCATGGGATGAGCTACATCCCTTTTGAACCCAACCAGGGGGGTTGAGATTGGTTTGAGTTGTTCCCTGTTGATCTTCATTCCCTCAAGCACAAACAAAAACATAATGTTGGTCGAGTTCCCATTATCTATCAACACACATCTCACTTTGTAATTTGCCCCCAGCAGGGAGACTACTAGTGCATCGTCGTGTGGTTGCTGCACTCCTTCTTCGACTTCATTGTCAAAGATGATATCATCATCTTGTTTGTTGCTTTTGCCGCTTGGTTCTCCTCTCTCCGTTGAGAGTACCTGCTTAGCATATCTTTTGTGTGCACCTCTGCTGTCTCCGCCACTAGAGGACCCACCAAAGATCATTGCGATTTCTCCTATGATTCGTTCTTCCTTCTCGTCACAATTTGGTCTCTTCTGCTAGTGAGGTTCCCCTTGCTGATCTCCCTTCTTTATGAATCTCGACAAGTATCCTTTTTTTATTTATTTATGAAGGCTTTAATCTCATTCTTTAGCTGAATACAGTCCTCTGTATCATGCCCATGATCCCTATGGAATTGACAGAACTTGGACATGTTCCGTTTGTATGAAGGGGTTTGCATATGTTCAGGCCATGAGATAAAGTCCTTCTTCCTTATATGCATTAACACATCAGCTCGTGGTGAGTTTAGTGATGTATAGGTGGAGAACTTAATGGATTGCCCTCTCGTCGTAGAACTGGCATGTAGTGTACTGGTCTCTTTTCTCTTCGCGGGTCTAGAAGGTTCTCCCATCTCCTGGCTACTACCCTTCCTTTTCAACTCGATTCAATTTCCCCTTGTGTCCATCCTTTCTTCCAAGTTGATGTACTTCTACGCTCGGGCCATCACTTCTTCCGTATCAGTCGGCGACTTCTTCCCCAGAGAATACAGGAAGCTTCCAAGCTGAAGGGCCGTGGTCAGAGCTGCCAAAGCAACCCCCATATCTAGGTTGCAGATCTATAGGGTCGCAATGTCGAAGCGGTGCATGAACTTTTTTAGCATCTCCCTTTCTCCCTGGACCATGCTCATTAGATGGGCTGATGTTTTGACGATTCTCCGACTACTGAGGAAGTGGCCGGTGAACAGCTGCTCCATCTCCAAGAAGGAACCGATCGATCTAGGTTGTAGGGTTCGGCACCAATCCTTGGCACCACCTTTGAGGGTTGCTGCAAAAGCTCGACACATGATGGCGTCACGAGCACCTTGCAACTGAATCAACACCATGAAGGTATTCAAATGATTGATCGGATCGGATAGACCCTCGTACCTTTCAAAGGTCGGCATTTTGAATTTGCTCAGCAGTGGAACCTCCATCACTTCTTTGGTGAATGGCGGCTTCGAGGATCTTAGAGATGCTTCCCCATTTGGGGTTGGTCTTGCCTTCTTTCATCATCTTATCCACTTGGTCTATTTTCTTAATCCTTTCTTCCAACTCTGTGGATCTTTGCTCGTTGGCACCCATGCTATTCGTATCTTCTACCTTTTTAGTGAGGTGGGTTTTATCCTCACTCTCCTTTAGCTTATCTGCTTTCTTGGTTGCGTCGGGACTGACCTATTGTTGGTGGGGGACATGCTCTTCCTGACTCTTTTTCTGTAAGAGCAGGTTGAACATATCCTTCATTTTCTTTTGAAAGGCAAGGAACTTCCCTGGTGACTCCCAACGGTTGTGCGGGTGTGGAGTGAATGGACTGGGGTGACTCTTTTCTGGTGGCAGGACTAGAGCTTGAGCTATGCATGGTTGGTATTTTTTGAATGTGGGAGGTTGAGAGCAAGTTAAGTATCTCTCCAAAGCAAGTTTCCACAAATGACACCAACTGTTGTGGGATAAAATTGGCAGTGACCATCGGGACTGCTCTCCGAATTTTGTTGACCTGAAAAGGGGAAAAGGAAGAAAGGCTTGGAGGACCTATGGTGTACTCCGGGGGATCAGTATGATGCCTAAGTAAGGGAAATGCTTCAGAGAGGATAAATGGAATAGAAAGAATGGGTGTTGAATGACTTACCTTGGCCTTTTTCCCGTGTCCCTTCTTATAGTGGCTAGAGTTGACCCATGAGTTGAATTGTCTTTATGGCACGGGGGCGTGATCGCTCTCGGGTCATAAAGTGCCTGCATGTATCACTTCGAGTGTTTAAGGCGCTAGTGTGGATCTTTCCTCCTCTTTATTGGGTTGGAGTTGATTGTTCTTACCAGAAAGTTTGACTTGGGGAGTGATGACTAGGTGTTCACTTCCTCTTATTGATTAATATATTTTGGGCATATCAACGTCATAACTACTAATAAGTTTATCTAAACTTATGAAACTCTCCGATCAACATGAGAAGTGGTGTTATAGTTTGGTAGTTTGAGAAAACTTTCAACTTCCAAAGTCATATAGTAAGCCCCAAATAAAGTAACAAAATTCATTTTATGTTTAGCAAATGTTTTCTTTCTTAACTTTTTTTTCTCAATCTTCGTGCAAATATAACAAGTACTCAATTAGGGTCTTCCTTATATGAGCACTTACACATGAGGTCTTCAAAATTTAAGGAAACAATTGATGACTTCAAGAAATAATTGCTAAATATTACACAATTGATCCATTAATTGTTCTTTAAAACGTTGGAGGACATACTTCTATTAAAGTTTATCTTGCTTTAGACAAAGTGGTGGGAGATTAATTTCTCTCACCAAAGTTTTAGATTTAATAAAGGGTCAAAGTTCTTTTATAATTATTTGAAACTTAAAGAAAATTGGGAAGGCAAAATATGAAGGAAATCACCTTTTTTGTGTGGTTATTATTAAGAAGAGTGAGAAAAAAAATATATAACAAATTGAGTAAAAACAAATTTTTACATGTCATTAAGTTTTAATTTTCTTAATTGTTAACTATATAATTCAATATGCAATAGTAGAATGAAATTAGTCTTAATATTTTTGCATGTTTACTATATAATATACACCACATTCCACTCCCAACCCATTCAATTCAGTATACCAAATAAGTTGTTGGAATGGATTTTATTCTTAATATTATTCGATATAAAGGGAAAATACAATGTAAAAACAAGTTTCTTTAAAGTTTATTTTCTTTTCCTTTTTGCCAACCAAAATCCTAATTAAAACAAAACATTGATGACCTCATCCATCTTATTGACATTGTAAAACCTATTTAGAATATAGTTCCACTTTAAGGCATGTTAGCCTTAGTGGTTACATGATCCTATTTTTCGTATTTTGATGATTACAACCCATTAGTGGTTCTAAGTTTCTAACCTTTGAATATCAAGTTATGATAGGTGCAAGTGGAGAAAAGTGTGGAAATTTATGAAGATAAAGGTTGAACTATGAAGATCAAGTGGACATTCAAGCGAAAGATCTCAAGCACATCAAATGGATCAATTGTGAATTCATATGTAATGGAGAGTGTATGAGGTAGGATTTTTGTAACTCTTTTAGTATTATTTCACACAAGTTTATTGAGGAAGAATTATGCAAATTGCACATGCATATTAGTCCATATAGTATATCATTCATCATATAGGATATCATTTATCATTTGACTAAAAAATATATTTTTTATAGTTTTTATTGGCCTAACAAGGCTTATGAATCTTATTTTGATGATAACAAATCAAGGAAACTTAACATATTTGCTTAAGTGATGTTTCAGGATTCAAGTATGCAAATACAAGATCAAGTGCTTACAAGTGTTATTGACAGCTTATACTTCAAGAAAGAAAGATCTTATAAAGCTATAGACTATTGAAGCTTGAAATCAAGCCATATTTGAAGCAAAGAAGCTATACATGAAGACTTAGTGATTAGATAAGTCATAGTCTTTAAGAAGTCTTGTAACGGCCCGACCCGCCATGTGGGACCTAGGTGCTACTTTGGTGATGTCTGTATACCTGATATCATATTCATCATATAATAGCAATGAGAATAAATGATACATTCTCCCAAAGTACATTACCAAAGTTCTAAACTACCTTTATAAAAAAATATCTCTAAATATCCATATTACATATCATATTACAATACAAAACCCAACTCAGTCCACACAACCATATTACATATCCCGGGACCTTAAACATAACTTAAATACATTAGAGTTCTTACAGACAATCACAAAAACTAAACTGGCTATCACCTTGCCCCGGAGTTCACTAAGCACGATCTCGAGATGGTCTTGAAAAGATGATTTGTATATTGGGGTGAGACACTTCTCAGTAAGGCAGATTAAGTTAACATCAGTGTGTGACCAACGTGAGTTTTAATGTATACACAATATCATCAGTTGTTAATTAACCACAGTTATAAAATCATTCCCTGACCATACTCACACACACACACACACACACAATTATTTATCAGTGAAAGTTCCCGAGGATAGGGGAGATTACATGCCCATACATGTAGCTCCCCTCTATTCTAATACGTTATGCAACTTGGTATGGCTACAACTGATAGTTATCAGGGTACTCGCCTTTCTCAATAAGCCCTTAGGAGGAGAGTTAACTTTGCTATAAACATTCATGCATTTTAATTCATATACAAATATTCACACATTTTCAGTTGAAAAATATGCATTTTCTTCCTTAATATAAACCAGTTCAATAAATAATAACACCATTTACATAAATTAATAGATATACATAAAAGACACTCCTTGAGACTAAACACCATTTACTTCCCCCATGCTATGGGTTGTGTGGCCCGAAGGCTGGACTTATGCCCTAGGGGATCAACCCAGCCATAGTCAAAGTAATCATCTACAAATACGTCTGTAGTCATCCATAACTTAGTTGCAGGTCCACTAGCCTTACCACTTCCTAGTCCGGCCCCTAGGAAAGGTACTTCATCCTTACGTAGGCTAAACAGTGAAGACCACCCTACACCTCTCAGTACAGTATGAGCGCACATGGTCTCAATAATTCCCTAGCAACGGTATCGTGCTCACAATACAACTGGTCCTCAAGGTTCTTAAACCATATCATGTAATTTAAGTAATAAAAACTTATAAATCCCATTTCATTTACAACTCGTCTTTTAATAAAATCCGGCCCGAGGCCATCAAACAAAACCCAACTCACAGCCATTAAATAAAACCCAGCTCTCGCCCGTTAAATATAACCCGACCCCTGACCGTCAAGTAAAACTCGGCCTGTAGCCGTTAAATAAAACCTAATATTTTACAAAGGCAGTTCCAATATATTTCACTAGCAATTCAATATTTTTCACAACCATACCTAAATTCAGTTATACCATAACCCATACCGATTATTCCCCTGCCACACAATTTCAATATTTTAACATAGCCAGTTAAACAACCAAGAAAACACGGTATGAGGTTCGTAAGATAAAACCCAAATTTCCACGTTCATATTATCCAAAATACCATATCATATATAATAAATTTATAAAGTCCACTTTGAACGGTTGGTTTTCAAAATAACCCTTAAGATCAAGTGTTTATATATATATATATATATATATATATATATATATATATAAAGCAGTTTAATCGGTTCAAACTTAATTAAAACCTGACTTAACTTAATCCCTTTACCTATTTTCTCGAAGCTAAGCCTGTAGGGATCCCAAAACTGCACCTATGGCGCTTACATGAACCCTAAATTTATAAATCCTAATTTAATCAACTCAATCCTAGGTAAAATACTAGATTAACATTCCCCAAACCCAAAAATTCCAAATAAATGATTAAACTCCCAAAAACATTGAATTTTCTTAATTCCCTAAATCTTACCCTAGCCTTGGAGTGGTGTCTGGAAAGCCTAGTTAAAAAATCTACTCCGCTAGACTTATAGAGAAACACTCCTAAATCATCGTATTGGTTTCTAATTGTCAGTTTGGTTAAAGATTGGGGAGAAATTGAAGAGAGAGAGAGTGAGTTTACCTTATCCTAGGAGTGGTGCCTACGACGCTCCTATGACAAATCCACTCTGATTAAAATGTTGATGGCGGAGAATGGAATCCAGGGGTATTTTCCGTTCTTCGATTAGCGCACGTTTAACTAAGAAAATCGAGTAGAGAGAAAGAGAAGGCGGAGGAGAGAGATGAGAAGCGAGAAAGAGACTGAAGAGAGGTGCAGGTCTTCTCTAGATTTCAAAATTCAATTTGGAATTGAAGAAAACTTCTTCAAAAAGCTTTAGACTAATATATATATATATATATATATACTTTAACCATTATAATGATATTATATTATATACTTATATATATATTTATGCATATATATATATATATATATAACCATCATATTGCTTAATTTAGTTAATTCAATTTAATAATATTTAATTAATTAATTGATTAATAATAATAAATTTTTTTCCGGGTTACTACAAGTCTTATGTAAGTAGTTCGAAAATTTTCAATATAAATGGTTGAAGCTCTTAGGATTTAATATTTACTTAGAGACCTAATTTTGAAAATTCCAGAAAATGATTTTAAATTAAGTCTCATATAAGTTTTTCAAAAATTGAAGGTTTAACATATTAAATAAATAAAGTTTTTGGAAACATGCAAGCTTAGGCGACTTGTAACGACCTGCCTAATTTACCATATATTTTTTTTCCTTCCATAATAATATCCAATATAATAATCCTAACAAATCATAATTAACCTGGACCCATGGGTGCCGGTGATATACCTGAAATATGACATGGATACCTAAGCAGCAAGAAACGTAATATCATATACATATCAAATTATCCAATCAACACAATACCAGAGTTTTACTACAACTGTCATATACATACACGTATCCCAAAATATCCAAAAGTGGCCTAGGGTCACCAACCAAGAATCTGTCAGACCCTAGAAAAATGACTTACCTTCAGACAAGGTAGAACAACTGAACTCTAACGTTGTGCAGCTCTATCCGCTCTTCTATATGGGGATCCTGAAATGTTTATATTGCTGGGGTGAGACACCTCTCAGTAAAGGAAATAAACTAATATCATTGTGTGGCAACATGAGTATTTTCGTGTTATACAAATAACAGTACATAAATCATACTTGATAAAATTGTCTGTATCATATTTGGGAAAAAACATATTTTATTATAACATGGTATAACATACTGAATTTCTATACATATAAATCATCTCATATAACTGTACATGAAAAATTCCCTGGATGGATAGCTGGCTGGTTTCATGTCTTATCCCCACATGACTGGGTTGTGCGACCCGAAAGCGGGACCTAGCAATGGCTGGCCGACCACATTAGATCAACACAAATCTGTAAGTATGATGGGTCTGCCTTTCCTGGTCCGGACACCAGAGGGACACCTGCACTACCATAAAATCACATCGTCCGTTGTTCTCTCATTGCCCCTTACGACAAGTGGTAGTACTAACATATACATGATCGTGACCATATAGTGCTTTTTGAAAGCCTAAATCAAGCCAACCAGGTTCTGATAACATATAATATATCTAAATAATGATACATGACTATTTCATAATAATATATGTCATGTTATTATTTTCATAAAACCATGCATAACATATCATATAAAATTGATGGCCCTTACGCCGACATAACATATCATAAAAACCCTCGGCCCTTACGCCGATATATCATATAAAACCTCGGCCCTTACATCGGAATATCATATAAAATCCTCGGCCCTTACGCCGGCATATCATGTAAAATCTTCAGCCTTTACGCCAGCATATCATATAAAATCCTCAGTTTGAAAATCCTTGTATCATTTTAATATTTTACTGAAAGCAGTAATAACATACTTATTTTGTAAACATAATATTTCATCATTATAATTCTCATGGTAAAAGTTCTCATGCCACACAAAAATGGTATTATTATGATCATAAAACCTGTTCTAAAATCATATTTCTGATATTATACATGAAAACCATATTTTTGATCAACATCATAATTTCCAACATAATTCTACAATATACATATTTACCTGAAATTAAATGCTGTAAAATAATAATTACACTTTCATAAGAAACCTGACTTAGTTTATCCCCTTACCTGACTTTTTGGGAAACCCACAAAATACCCAAAATCACCCTTATGTGTTCCCCAGCTCAACACCCTGAAATTGATATTTTTCCCAACAAAATCTCAGTATTATCTTTCCTACATATTATTCTTAGTCTAGAAACACCAAGAACCTAATAAAACTGAAATTAACTAACTTACCCAAATTTTGGGATGGTTCCCAAGTAGGCCTAATCAACGATCCACTCCAGCAGACGTGAAGAGAATCTTCCCAGGAGTGATATGGTAGCTTCGGATCATCGAACTGGTGAAGAACCAGCCCAGAATCTTAGAGAGAAGGGGTGGAGGACAAAGTGTAGAGAGAGAAAGAGATTGAGAGAGAGAAAGAGAGAGAGGAGGGTTTCATACAAAATTTCACGTTGGAAAACCGTGTTTGAACTATTTACACCTACCTTCATTGATAAGACACGTCATTTCGCCGACGAGGCCAGGTAAAGAGTTCGTCGATGAGCACTTATTCTTTGTTAACGAATTTCAGGCCCTGCAACAATCCTCTCGGTAATTTCTCATCAATGAGACATGTGTCCCCATCGATGATCCCAATAAGCCGTTTCGTCGACGAACGTGCCCCTTTTAAAATTTTCTTTTTCTCCCTCTTTTATTATTTAATTGCTATAACATATCAGGTCTTTACACGACAAACCATATTGGATCAGGCGACTGACATATTCTATGCTAAATAAATTGAGCAGACAGAATAGTATTAGGCGATTGACCATACTTGATCAGGCGACTGACATTTTATGCTGATAAAAAATAAACAAACGAAATAGCATCACGCGACTAACCCCATTCTATGTTTGAAATTTTGCTAATTTATAAAGGCACAGGCGTCTGACTCCGATAGTTTGGTCGATTGACTTTCGATTATTTAAATTTAAAACAATGAAGGAATGTTTCCAAAATTGATTGCTTGGATCCCAAACAATGAGAAAACTTGGGAAACACACCAAGTAACTTGAGGAATATGAAAATTACTTTTAAAAACTCTTTAAATACAATTTGATTTCAAGAATTACATACCCAACAATCAATAGCAATTAGCATCCAAGCTTACACTCATACTCTTAAAGCTCTCTTACTGAATACACTTTGCTAAAAGTTCATTGCTGAGTTCTTGCTGATCAAGTCTCACCGTACTCAGAGTTCTCTACTAAGATTTCAATCTAGGAATAAATCCACGATGATATATATCTGAGCTTCAAAATCTTTATATTGATAAATTACTAAAGTATTTTCTATTTTTAACTGTACTAATAAGCTTTTTTGAGAGTGTTTCTTGTACACAAAATTGTTCTTGTATCTTTTGTTGTTTCTTATGGTTCAAGGGATTGAATCGTTGGACTAGCGAGAGGGGATTCTCGTTAGAGAGGGAACTCTGCCTGAGAAGGAGAGAGGTTGTAACTTTGGCCTAACAAAAAAAGTTGGAATCCTCACGGCGGTTGCTTGGGGCAAGGATGTAGGCCTTGGGTCAAACCTTGTAAAAATCCGGTGTCTCTTTCTCTTCCCTACTATCTTTAATTTTTTACATATTTAAATTGCATGGATGCTTACTTAATTTCTAGAAATTAATTTGCTATTGGAAATTGCGAAAACCTTAATTAAATGGAGTACGTTGATTAATAAATATCAAAGCTTATTAACTTATTGATTAGTTACATACTTAAATGCAAAGTAATTTATTTGATATCAAAGTCTAAATTTTGGAAGCTTGCTAAAATTTTTATTTTATTTCATATTGTGAAATCAAGCTTACCTTGTTGATTGGATTAACATATTCAAAAGTTAAATTGATACTGATTTTGAATATTAAGAAAACCTGAGAATTTTACCAAGCTGGTCTTTAAGATTGAACTTGGTATGATTGTTGATTAAAGCTCAAAGGATTATTGATCATTATTTTTGTGTTTGTGTGACCGCTGAAAAGAAGATATGCTCCAAGACTTAACTAAAGGAACTTGTAAAATAAAGAGTTTGCAAAGAAATTATTAAATCCCAATTCACCCCCCTCTTGGGAGTACACCTTACTTCTTAATTGGTATCAGAGCCCTAAGTTGTAGTTAATCTTAAACTAGAAGCTACACAAAGATCCCTATGGAACACCTAGGTGCATCTCCTTTTGCTGAGGGTCAATCCCCCTTTAGACCACCCATCTTCTGTGGTGTAAACTACACCTTTTGGAAACAACAAATAAGGATGTACTTACAAACTATAAATTGGAAAGTATGGAAAGTAGTCACACATGGTAACCTCATCCCTACTAAAAGCATAGACAACAAAGACATAACTAAGGAAGAAAAAGAGATGACTGATAATGACCTTAAGATGCTACAAATAAACTCCAGTGCAATGAATGCACTATGTTTTGCTGTTGATGTAAATGAATTCAACAGGGTCATGACATGTAAATCAGTTAAAGAAATTTGGAGAAGCTAGAAGTGAGTTATGAAGGAACGGTTGATGTAAGAGATAGTAGAATCAATATGCTCACTAGCGAGTATGAAACATTTAGGATGAACCCTAATGAGACCATCACTAGTATGTATGCTAGGTTCACTCACATAATAAACTCCCTCAATGCCTTAGGGAAAAACTACTCTGCATATGAGATAATTCAGAAAATCCTTAGAGAACTTCCACTAATTTGGGAACCTAAGGCCACTGCAATAACTGAAGGAAGAAATTTGAAAAACACCTTCCTAGATGAATTAATAGGTTCTCTCCTCACTTATGAGATGACAATAAATGAAAGAACTAAAGGAAAATCTAAAACCAAGGAATCCATTGCTTTCAAAGCCTCAAGTGAAGGCTCTAGTGATGAAGATGAAGAAGTGATGGATGTAAATGATATAGCCTTTATAACCAAGAAACTTGCAAAAATCCTTAGAAAGAAGAATAAATTTACTAGAAAATTCCAGGACTCAAATTCAAATGAAGGCAAAACCAATAAAAAGGAAATAAGAAATGAACCTCCTACATGCTATAATTGCAAGAAAATGGGCCACATAATACTAGATTGTCTATAACTCAAGAAGGATTCTAAGAAGAAAAAGAAAAAGGCAATGAAGACCATTACATGGGATAATATAAGTTCCAATACTTCAGAGAGTGAATCAAGTGATTAAAAGGTTGAAAATGATTGTCTTATGACATGGGATGATAATGAAGAACAAAGTTCCTCATCTAAATCATTTAATAAATCATATTCATCTGATGAATCCAATGATGAGAGTATGTCATCTTATGTACGTCATCTTATGAAGAATTATAAAGTGAACTATTCAAGGTTCATAAGATTCTAGTTAATATGACTAAACGAAATACTTCATTGAAAAATAAGAATGAAGCTATGATGAAAGAACTAGAATTTAAAAATCTTGCAGAAAGAGAAAAGGATTTAAAAATCAAAAGATTAGAAAGCAAGAATGAAAAGGTGATGAAAGAATTGTAAGATCTAAGATCCCAATCTTCTATAGAACATGAGGAAGATCTGTATGTATATCTGAATTAGAAAGTAAAATCAACAAAATGTCTCAAGATCCAGTAATGCTACAAATAAAGGTTAAAAATATACAAGACTCAAAAATCTGTGATCTTAGGAGAAAAATTGAGGATCAAGCCAAAATCATCTACAACTTTAACTAAAGGAAAAGAAAACCTTGATAAAATGATTGGAATATAAAGAATGTCTTTGGATAAGGAAGGTATAAGATTCAATGGAGTCGAGAACACAAGGAAAAAGAACCTCTACATGGGGTATTTTGCAAAAGCCTTCAAAGATTATGCTAGCACCTCTTCAAATGCTTGCACACACACACACACGCACACCACATGCTTCCCATGTAAGAAAAAAGGACATATAAAGTTTGAATGTCCATTAAAGAGAGAGAGTGTTAAAACTAAACAGGTTTGGAAAGTAAAAGAAATATCTCTTGTTAAATTATTAAGACCCAAGAAAGTATGGGTACCAAGATGAAAGCCTAGTTCACAAACCAAGGACTCCATAGAATAGTCATTCCATTTTTAGGAATTAAGAAAGCTAAATCTATACTAAAATGAAAGGGATGCCTCCATAGCCTATAGGATTTAAGGTAGTCAATTCAAAGAGATTTAGTGATAACGATAAGTATGCTCTAATAATAGACAATGTTTGACTCATAAAATATCAATAGATATGTCTACTTTATTAGAAACCTTGAAGATCTAATGCATAAACTGAAAGTCTATATTGACTGTGCATATCATGGTAAATAGTTCATTATGTCAGCTATAGCTAAAGAGATGAAATAGCATAACCTTACTTGAATTGTTAAAGAAAGGTAATAAATACTTAAGGTTAAAATTAGCACGACATATATTGCTATTTGCACATACTTGAGATTTAGAAGATCAAATTAAAATAGACCTAATTGATTAATCAATCACTAAATTAAGTTCAAAGTAAGAATATAAAATTCAGTTGGTTAAGTATTAAATAAATCTACATGTTACTCTTTGTTAGTGCAGGTACAATAAAATTATTCTTGAAATATTCACAGCATATGGTCGAGTCAAGAAGAAAAATATACCTAAGTAGTCTTTCTAAGATTGTATAAATTAGTAATAGCTTAATAGCTCCAACTCAGTGATCATATGATAAGCAGCTACTAAAAATTCAGGAAGGTCACAAATTCAATTAATACAAAAGTATTGACAAAGATTGATATGAGGTATGATAAACTTAAAAAAGAGTTTCTAAGCTTATTAATGACTATTATATTGAAACAAATAAATACAAGAATGACATTGTTAGCTACAATCAAGAAAGCTTGGATTGTACAAGGCGTAACTTACAAAGTATTGAGATTTGGAAAGCCATATGAATTTTGGTATTCATATGCAAAAGAATTATTTGAAATAAAAATAAATAAAATTTGAGGCAAATTGAGTTTATTGTATAAGAATTTTGAATAAGGAATAAGGATACGTGTTTGAAGAAAGCAGGTAAGTCAAAAACACTAATATACAGTTGATTGACGTTTTATCCTTAGTCAACTGATTGCTCTATGACTTACTAATCTTTTCAAGATCAGGCTCATCAGTACACTGACCCCTAGAGGCCTAGTCGATTGACTCACTACTGTTTGGGAAAATTTAAATGCGCTAAAGAGGTCAGGCAACTGACCCCCTCGATCTCAGTCGACTGATTGACAGTAGTTTAT
The DNA here is from genome assembly GCF_029873635.1 of Malania oleifera. Lineage (NCBI taxonomy): Eukaryota > Viridiplantae > Streptophyta > Magnoliopsida > Santalales > Ximeniaceae > Malania > Malania oleifera. Next base: position 62,394,482 of record NC_080424.1, read on the forward strand.
ATACTAAACTGTGCACCTGATATTTTCTGCTCATTTGATGTTTCTCATGCTATTTTGGGATCCTTGATTATCGTATTTATCATGATGAATAGTTATTTATCTATATTATGCTGATTGAATATGCTTGTTGATGACCTTCTCCTTTTGATTGATGTAATGTAAAAAAGGGGAGATGTGTTGAGCAAAAACATAAAAATTGAGCATAAATATTTAAGTCATACCATTTGACTTATGACTCTGAGCATGAATGTTTGAAATATGACTAGAGCATGCAAGCATGAGCATGGGCATATAACTCTGATAGAACTGCAGATGCATGAATATTTTTGTGAAACCAAACACTAATCTGGGTTGACATGTTTGACATTGCTATTTTGTTGTGCTTAACTCTTTTATTTGTTTCTCTTGACTGTATTAGTTCACATGCTGATGTTGGATTAAGTTACATATTTTTTTGGCATGTTGAATGCTAGATGACCATGTTATGATTGAAATATGTGTTGCCTTATGGACCTTGTTATTGCAATCTAAATGTGAATTTTTTTTTGGTCCTTCGTACTTTCGCATAATATTTCTTTCGGTTTATCCTTTTGTTGACATAAAAAAGGGGAGAAAATTTAGCAAATCTTAATGTGAGCAAACTGAACATAAGCATGGCGTAATAAATTTAAAAGCATGATTGATAATGATGACTAATAATGATGATAGCTTCACATGATATTTACACTCATACTATACATGGATACATAGTTTGTCCTTTAAGAATGAAATTATGAATTTATTAAATATGAAATACATTTCATTCAGGGGGAGTTAGACTTATTGATAAGTAATGATATCATGATTACTGAAAATTATTGAAATTTTGATATACAATCTTTTGTATTTTCTCATGTTACTTTGAGACTTATTGTCTATCTTTTTTTGCATGATGAATGCAAAGTTTTGTTCCTAATCTTCTTTGGATCTATACTTTTGCTTATGGTTGCTCAGGCCTTGGTACTTATATGTCTTTTCTTGAGATCTTACTCCTTTTGAATTGATGTGTCACAAGGGGGGAGGATTGTTTGGGGCATACTAACCATGTATATTGGGATCAACTATGAAATGAAATACATGAGCATGATAATGAAATTGATCGGAATTCGATTGGCTTATTGCAAAGATTGTGATTGGACAATATATCAGTGTGCTTATTGATAAGGGGGAGCCTTTTAGTACTATTTTGCTCTTCTTTATCATAACCATAGGGAGAGATTGTTGGCCTAAACAAGGCTTACGGATCCTTATTTGTTTGAGAACAATCAAGAACACTTAAACTATTTGGTAAGTGATGTTCGGTATTAAAGTATGCGAATACAAGATCAATGCTTAAAGTGTGATGAAAGCTTATACTCAAGAAAGAAGACAAGATCTTTAAATCTCTAGACTATTGAAAGCTTGAAATCAAGCCACTTGAAGAAAAGAAGCTAGACATGAAGACTTAGCGATTAGGAAAAGTCCATAATCCATTAGAAGTCCTCCTGGTAAGTATTTCACAAAATTCAATATAAATGGTTGAGTTAGGATTCAATGGATTCAATATTGTCTATAGACTGATTTTGATAAATTCGAAAAATGATTTAAATTAGTATCATATAATTTTTCAGAAATTGGACGGTAACGTATTGAAAAAAAATGTTTTGGAAAGATGAAGCACAGACGGTGGCCAATTGGATCAGGGACTAATATATTCTATGTAAATAATTAACGCAGACATAATAGTATCGGGCGAATGACCCTACTTGATTAGGCGATTGACCCCATTTATGTTTGAAATTGTGACTACTTTATAAAGGCATAGGGGACTGGCCTCGATAGTACAGTCGACTGACTTCAACATTAAATTGAAACAAGAGGGGACATTTTCAAACTGATGCTTAGACCAAACAAGGAAACTTGGTAAACAAACCCCAAAGTAACTTGGGGAGACGAAAATTGATTTAAAAACTCTATAAATACACAAATTGATTCGAAGAATTAATACCAACACTCAATAGCAATCAACTCAAGCTGCATACTTATCCTCTCAAAGCTCTCTACTAAAAACCACTTTGCTGGAGTTTATTCGAGTCTGCGATCAATTTCTCACCATATCAGAGTGTTTATGCGATTTTCATCTAAGAATAAATCCACGGTGATATATATTTGAGCTTCAAATCTTTATATTGATAAATTGCTAAGTATCTTTTCGATGTTAAACGTACTAATAGATCTTTGAGAGTGTTTTGTACACAAAAAATGTTCTTGTCTCTCTTTTCGTTTTTTATGGTTCGAAGGATTTTGAATGTTGCTAGTGAGGGCGGATCCATTAGAGAGGGAACTCCCCACTGAGAAGTAGAGAGGTTATAAACTTGGCCTAAGAAAAAGCTGCGCTCTTATGCGGTGTGGGGCAAGGACGTAGGCCCTTGGACTATAACCTTGTAAAAAATTGGTTTGTCT